>NW_009616299.1:0-24495 GCF_000690535.1 Cariama cristata
GGGCGGGCCGTCGCGGGGTTGTGTGGAGAGGGGGCTGCGCTGCGGGGCGGGGATCGTGGAGCGGCGAGGCTGTGTGTGGGGCGAGGGCACGGTGCTCCCTCCCTTCCCCTGGGTGCCTGTTTCCCTGTGGTGTTCCGCCGTGTGAAGCGGGAGCAGCGTGTGGGAAGTGGGTATCCCCCTCCTGGATCTGTTCCGGATTCGCCTTTTGACACAAAGGGTACCCTTGTGGCTTCTGTGTGACTTCTGTTCACGGCAGCTTTAACTATTGAATATCCCTTGTTGCCCGCTGCAGGTTGCATTTACAGCTGCCTTGTCCCCACTGAACGGCTAAAGAGTAATCGTGGCTGTGCTGATGGTTCTGGCGATGCTGCTGCATTAGGGTTACCTCAGGCGCTATCCAATGCTTGGAGTTTTGGACTCTCATTCTGACCGCTGATGATGTTAATTTTCTTTTGCGTTCTGTTAATCTTGTCTTTTCCAGGCAGCCCTTTGCTTTTGTTTGCCAACAAGTATAAGATACTGACAAGCAAGGGAAGCTGTTATTTGTGTATTGGTATACATTCATACAGAATGGAGGCATGGGCTAAAGATCAGATCCTGAAAGGGTCTTGGGATTTATTTGGCCAATATCATAATTGCTATGATGAACCACTGAGTTCATTTTAATCCTTCAAGGCACCTGAAGTTTGTACGTTTATTGTTTGTGTTACTGCGTTCCCCAAAATCTGTTCTTGGATGAGCCTGGAAGCCCATCGGCTTGGCAGAGCTGAGCAGCTCGGTAACAGACGTGCCCCTGAGCTCTCCCAAACCTGTAACTACCTGGTGTTCCTCTGCTTCTGTTAAGTGCATGCTCTCAGTAGACCTACTCTGCGTATCTGAATTTGGGCTGTTGGCCCAACAGAGAAGTAACTGCCGCTGTATTGCAAAGCATGCCCAATATCAGCATTATATATGGGATGGGTTTTTTTCCTCTTGTAAATTAGCCTAGTGGCTTAAATATTCATCAGGGATGCAAGTTCAGCTTCCGTTTCTTCCTGAGAGCAGCCTGTGTGGAAGAGGATCCTAATTCCTTGCTGCTGCTCTGGTAGCAATTTCATATGAAGTAAGTGATCTTATTTTTATACCTAGGCTGGAGGCTGCTGCTCTCTCTGGTTTAACCGATCTTTAAATATTCGGTGTGCAATGGAACAGCTTCAGCTGAGAAAGGAAACTGCCTTCCAAGCTCTAGATGGAGGAAGCAGTGATGTTTCAGTCTCTTAGGCAGAAAAGAGTGTTGAACCTTCTCAGGCAGGTGTTCAGGCACTTGACAGTTGGGTAAAACGGGGCTGGATGCAACCCTCTTTGTTTTGCTGCTTTATAAGAAGAGAGTTATTCCCTGCTGGTCTCCATCAGAAACATGCTTTTAGGGGAAGGTCCCAAGCTTTTAGTCCTAAGTCAAAGAGTGTTGCCCCAATGGTGCTTAGGCACCAGTTGCTTAAGTTTGCTTAAGCACCGGTGAAAATATATGTAAAACACATCTTTGACATAAATGTCCAGTAGGTAGTGCTCTGAGTATGTCTGTCTGTGTTGGAGGAGAATGGAGGAAAAAAAAAAGGGGGGATTTGATTCTGAGCTTTGTAGGAGTTGTCTATTTAACTTACCATTTCCAGAACATCTGTTTAGTAGGTTCCTGAAGGTGTTAGAACTTCATGAAAAGCAGATGCTGCTCTTCAAATAATAGCCATTTCTCCAGAAAGCAATGGCATCATAGCATTGGCTGTGTAGTATACCCCATTTTCAGCAGTAGATCTGTTTTCATGGAAGAGTAAACTGTCTTACAGTGGGGTGAGACTGCACAGTTAAAAATTAAATTCCTAATGAAGATCTGCTTGGCAGCCTGCGTAACAGAAACTTGTCAGGACCTTCATGTTTAGCAGATTCTAATGTTGCTGTTTGCAGCTGTGCTGATAACCATGTTCTTTCTAGGCACTGCAGTTCTTTCGAAAAGATGATCATCTTGCAAAAAATGTTGGTGTTTCAAAATGAAGTTTTAATTAAAATGGGAAGTGAAACCATAGGAAAACAGCACAAAATGAAAAAGCAAAAATTTCCCACCAGAAATGGCTAAAAGTGTGTTTTTCATGCAAACTAGATATACAGTTGTTTTTGTCTGTCATTGACCGAGTTTCAGAATGTTGTTTTGTTTTTTCCCAAGGCTGAATATTGAAGCAATATTTGCATTGAACCCATAATTATCACTTGAATATTCCTTACCAGTTATCTGAAATGTTTGCTGGGAATTGTCACATTCCTGGGGGGGGAGGGGGGGGGAAGTCAGTTAAGTCAGTTAAGAAGCTTCTGAGAGGAGGATTACCTACGCAAAATTTTTGGTTGTTCCTAGTTTAGAGGATATGGGAGAATAAGCAAAGAAGTCCAACAGAGAAAAATGTGCTGCTGGTATGTAGTGGGGCAGACCAGATTAAAATCTATATTTCATCTTATCTTCAACAACAAACAAAAGATGTGGAAGAATGTTTCTTAGTAGGCTTCTTGATTCGTGAAGCCGAAAGTCAACTCTCTTATTGATTCCGGTCTGGAAAGTCCTTTCTGATAAGGAAGATCCTAGAGATTATTCTGGGTCTGTTGATCTTCAGGGTCCTTTGTGTGTCCTTATGGTGACTCCATTAGGAAAATGTCCCTGTAAGCCCAGGGAACAGTACCAATGCCAGCCGCAGGCAGTTTTGCTGTGTATTGCTATTTTACTGTGTATTGCTATAGTGGCTGTTGACCATGGGAGAGATGCCCTGCATACAGCTTCATACTTAAGTGACAGTCTAAAGCAGACTCTGAAGAAAGAAGGAAATTTCAAGACTCTACACTTGCCTAACTCCACCTTGATAATTTTGACCTAGACTAATACTTTGTGGTCAAGTAAAGGAAGGGTTAAAATATGCTAGTCTGGTGAGTGGTAAGGAGGAATGCCTACCTATTATGAACCAACAAGTTCATTCAAGACTACCTGCCTTTTCAGACCAGTCTGGAAACAGTAGCTAAAATAAATATTTAGGCAATCTGTTAAAAAAAAAGCATAATTAGAAATTAAGTATGAGTAGTTATGAGTGTTATGTGGAGTTACTTGTAAGCAGAGGCTGTAGGCACAGCATATGATTAGTGCAGTGGTTGATATGAAATAGTATAATATGATTGGTTATAGAAATATGTATTTGAGAAATATGCACAGACTTGAGTAAATAAAAACAGATACAAGTGATGTTGTAAGAATTCTCTTAAGGCTTGTGTTTAACGTGCACAGTCCCTACTGCCAGTCAATATTGTCACTTTCTGATAATGTTAATCAAAGGCTACCTTAGTTTGCAGTTGTGGTATATTTTTCTCCTTAACAGAACAGTGCTGCTGGGGAAATCAACATCATCTTGGAAGCGAAAAGATACAAGATCAGCAAAGCAACAAATAGGCTTTGAACTTGGTAAGCGAAAGTATTTTTGCATAAAGGCATTGCTACCAATCCTATCTTAGTGTACAAATAGAAGACTTGAAGAAAATTGGATTTGAATATACTGTTTGTATTCCTGGTTTACCAAGCTAGGAATTTCCAAGTCTACTATATATTTAATATACTTTTTCAATCCAAAAATCTTTTGTAAAAAAAGGACTCAGCAGTGACCTTAGAAAATAAAGGTAGTTCCTTTGGTTCAGGAGAAGAGTGGTTTGCAAAACTGGTCTCTCTGCATCATTAGAACAAACAGTGACTCCCAAGGAAAAGATCCTGATTTGAAGTGAGTTTATCTAATTACTCGCTGTGGTGTGATAAACTGTATTATCTTTCTAATGTGTACTGTAAATACCTTGGGAGAGATGTGCCATATTTGCATATATTACAGTTTTATCTCATTGACACTTGATAAATAATAGTAATTTCATGATCTTCAGAGCAAATAGTTTCATCCTGGGAACAGCTGAGTATCCAGCACTCATCAGGGGCAATTACTGGTTAACTCTTAAGCCAACAATATTGGAGAAACTGCTACTTCCAGTGGATTATTTCAGAATTTAGTATGGAGTGCTGTCAATAGACTTATGCTGTTGTAAAGTAAGGCTGTTATTTCTTGGGGAAAGTATCTATATTGATTTGCTTTGTCTTAGTAGGAACTTGGAAGATTGTTGTCTGATGCATAATTAACATCTGAAAGTAAAGGCTGCTTGAAAGCTTTAGCATTTGACGGGTATTGCTGGCATGCATTTGAGTAATTTTTTTATCTCTTAATAAAAATATTTTTAAAATCTAAACTATGGCTTTCATGTATATAATGGAGCTGGCAGCTGTACAGTCTACTCTTATACAACTTTTCATATAGATGCATGTATTCTTTTGGCAGCTGAACATCTCTACCTCAAGTTGTACTTTTTTTTTTTATAGAAAATGTGACACTGCTGCCAGTTCCTTTCTTAAGTCTGTCAAAGATAGGGTACTTAACAGTTAAAGTTTTCATTGGATTTTCAGGTGTTGCTGTAACTTTTTACTGCTCTGTTTTATACTGTCTGTCTTGTCTTCAGCTAAAAGAAAGGCAGATGCAAAGGAGAGAAGACACGAACTGCTTGGTAGGTGTTTTTGAAACGGTATAGGAAAGTTTCATTTTGAGTAGTGACCTATCCTTTGGAGAGCTTAGCTGTGTCCCTAGGAGGACAAGTTAGGAATCCAAAGGCTATAGAGGGCCCTGTGAGGAAAATAAGTCAGAGCAAGATTGTACATGTCTAAATGTGATTTAGTTGGATTTATAACAAGGAAATATAAAAGACAACATTGACTACATGTTAGTATGTATCTTTGAAGAAAGATCCACTTGAGACAGGGAAGAGTGCTCTTTCTTCAACCATTACTTTTCCTAACCCCAAGCAGAGCCCTAGCCTATGCTTTAGCCTAGCCATAGGGGAGAAGTTCGTGTGCAGGTAGGTAGTGTGGTCCTTCATTGCTTTAGGCACAGGCTACAGATTTCTGCTCTTGTCTCTAACAATTAATTTAGGCAGTAGAGAAATGCTGTAGGTACAGAGACCGCAGCCTGTTTGACAGGGTTTTAGATGGAGGGCAGGGATAGAGATATTTGCCTTTTTCCTCAGTCTCTGACTCCAGTTAACATGGATTTGTCTGATAATCATACTGTCAAGGCCGAACATTCAGGCTTGGGACTGAGTTATGGCATTTCTGCATGCCTCTCTGTGTGCTCTTAGCCTGGGGCAAATGCAGGGGAAGTTGATTTAATAAAGGATGTTTCAGCAGAGTTGCCTCACCTTGCATTTTTCCTGGTATTGGAGCATGCCCATCAGCTGGTTTTAGTGCTCATATGACCAATGGTAACTTGGTTGCATGTCTGGGTCCTAAGGTGTCACCTCTGGAAAAGGCAGGGGAAAACTACATTTTGCATGCATAGCGAAGCACAGAAATACAAATGTTTTATGCTGTAATTATAATTTCTGTTTTAACAGGAACAAAGGGGAAAATTTAAGAAACCACTGGTTTTACGTTATAATAGATTTTTAAAGTGTAAAAGTTTAAAAATTCTGTCTTTTCTAAATACTGTTTGCAGTGCTCCCCATGAAATCTAAATGCTGTTATTTAGAAACTGTATGGTATGCCCTGTGAGAGTTGACTTGGAGCAGCTAACATATATCCTTTGTGTATGATAATCTGAAGGTCTCAGTAATGCTATCAGAAAAGATAGAATTCAGCCTGTACTTCAACAAGGGGTGTTCTGAGGTGCAGGAGAAAGGGGAATCCAATTGAACTATGTTAATTTGTCTTGGTTTCCTCTTGCCTTTTTATGCTACTGCAGGAGATCTAAGGACAACAGGGATCAGATGATTTTTTTGTATTCTTTGCAAGAAAACATTTTTTTAAAATATAAAGTGTGTTTATCCAAAATAATAATTAAAGATTTTTTTTTTTGTATTGGATGAGCAAACAGCTGGAGGGCAGTGTTCATGGAATATCATAGCTATTGTGTGTTTGTGCATGAATGGCAGAGTAAAGAATTTTTTCAGCTTTAGCTGAAAAATCTCAACTGATAATTACAGCTATGTGTTTATCAAACATCTGCAAATTTTCCATTTCGGTGAATGCAGCAAGGGCCTGCAACAGGTTATTTGTAATCACCCCTCTGAATCAGTGTAATGAAGAGCTTAGATTTTTAGAGTATAAGAATGCAGTTTGCTGTTGTGGAACTAACTGAGTTACATACTGCCTGACAAAATGTCAACCAAAAGGTACTTCAGTCCTGCTGTTTCTCTGAATCATCCCACAATCACTCCAGAATTTTTTTTTTCTTCCTTGAGATCTTCACTTTTGGTGTAAGGAATTGTGGGTTTGCCTGATGTTATTTTGTCTTAACCTATTACTGGATAGCCTGACTCTTCATTTAGAACAGGCTTTGAAGTGAAGAAGTAGATCAATGTATTTGAAGAAGAATGATTTGTTCTGAATTTTAAGTTATTGAAGTTACATCTATATAATTAAATTTGTATTGAGATTTTTCTATGTACAGATTTTAGGTTTGAGAAAACTTTATGGGTAAGTTACAAATATCCCTTCACTAGAAATTATATAATGGAACTGGTAAAAAAGGAAAAATGATAGAAATTCCCCTAATTTATACCTTTTTTGGTTTTTTTTTTTTCCCCACTCTGATGTAAATTTTCAAAACTTTTGTGATATGAACACCTCTCAAATATATTTTCTCTTCCCTCATCTGATTTGATTTCTATTAGTATGAGCTGTTGGATCCGAAACTGCCTGTCATCTAGCTGTGATATAAGTGATCCTTTCACAGTAATTTACCAGCATTGTGTCAGAACAGGACTTAAAAATTCCTTTCCGTCTAAAATGAGGGTCAACAGCTTTCAGTTTTAAGGAGAGGGAAGAATCCAATGTGCAATCAATGAATTAAGGGAGTTTTTGGTAGTGATGAAATTAGTAATTACTGCATAATGCAAAGAGATTCAGTGCTAGTTCGCTGCCGTGTAAACGCCATCTGCAGTATGCTCCAGTCAAAGTCTTCGGAGACTAAGTTGGTACGATTTCTTAAGATGAACCTTGCTCACAAGGGAAATAAAACTAGCAAACTACAGTTCTGAGTCCATGAAATGCAGTAAATCATCAGGCACATAAATGGACTTCTTCCGGCTTCCCTCTTGCTCTGTCTGAAAAATTATGCAAAAACAGTACTGTAGCAAAAAAAAAAAAATCCCAAAGCACTTCATCGTACACTTTTTGTGAATGGATTGAATGGATTTTTTACGAGGTGCTGTGGAAGAAAACGAAATCACTGTTCAGTATGTCTTTCATTAAGTGTTAAACTTTCTGTAGAGATTGATTTTTATACAAGTGCAAAATATAGTTAAGGCTATGTAAATACACTAGATCTATTATTTAAAGATTTTTTTCTCTTAGTGTAAAAGATGTTGGTGCATTTTGCCTAATTAGATACAATGCAATTACTATTTCATATTTGACTTTAAAATGTTCAGTAAAATTTAAATAAGGAAATATGCAAGAAGAATTTGAGAGATTTAAGTGACTTAAGTGATTAATGTAAAAAAAAAAATTAAAAAAACCCAAACAAACAAAAAGCTATCAAAAACCCCACCATAGAACATAAGATGTGAAATTCTGCAAATTTTAGCTGAGTTAGAAACTCTGTGGCAGCATCTGTGATACACAGTGAACACATTCCACAGCTGGAATGTTTCATATGGAATGGATTATCAGATTCCTCAATTTTAAAACTTCAGTTTCTTCTACATGAGTACTTGTCAGATAGGAATTTGTATAAAGATCGAAGAAAATAATTCATCTACCATTTAAGAAAAACTTAGGAATTTTTAAAATATTAAAACCAGATAGGAATCCATCAATTTAAATATCTTCAGCTCAACAGACACTTCAGTTTCCTGGAATAGTTAGGTAAAGTGAGGCTAATTGTATTTATGCTGTCTTTAAGCCTTGATTTTTCTGTACATTGTGAAGGAAGAGGTATATATGAGGGTGGAAATAAGGTTTGACTTTGATAAGATTTTCTTTGGAATCAATTAAAGCTGATAGATTTAAGAAATAGAGAAACATCCCAAGCTCTCTACACTTTTGAGGGTTTGTAAGCGTAAGTTAAGTCTTTCATGTGTATTTTGACCCTTTGGGCCTAACTGATTGTCATGAGGCACAGGCTTTGCATTTTTTTCATAGTTAGACACTTTTTTTCCCCTCAGACTTACGTATGTAACAACTGAGATGTGGTCCCTCCCTGGTCAAGCGAGCCTTAAGAACCAAATTTTTAAAAGTAGTCAGAAGAACTAACTCCAGTGACCATCTGTTTGGACATTCTTGAATTAGGCTGGGTTGTGCCTTGGTTCAGTCAGGAGCCACTTTCTGCAGAAACATCTTTGCCTGGGATACGTGATGCAGAGGGCTGTGAGCTAAATGCAGCATGGTGGTCCTTTTGTAACCAACAGGCTGCCTTATCACCCAGCCTGCTTTTTCGCCTTTGACTGTAGGAGAAAGGGTGCAGTAGAATCACAAGAAATGCAAAAATTTTAATGTATGCTTTTAGTAGTAAGTATGTATTCATGTCTATAGCTTAATACAGTTTTCCTAGCTATAGAGTGGCCTCAGTGTGTGCTTATCTGTACACAGCTAGTCTTTGATACCTTGTTGGACATGCATTTGTTTTGTTAAGACCCTTTATACAGCTGTGGATCTCAGTTCTGTGAAACATTGAGCACCTGCAACTGTGGGGGTTCAGTAGCAGCCAGGAATGTTTAGCTTTCAGGAGGTCAAGCCCTGGGTGGCTAGGTCTTTTCACTGATGAAGAAAGTTGCACGAATGTGTGAACACAGCATGCATATGATGTGAAACTATTTAAGGCTTGGATATTAGTCACATTGTGTATTATTAACATAAGTATGCATAGTTAATAGGCATGCTAATTTTAGGGCCAGAGGCACTGTAACTTCTTAGAAAACTTTGTTTAGTTTTTGAGAAAATGTAGGCGCAAATCCAGTTTGTTAGGTAAACAGAAGCTTCCAAAGAAAATAAGTATACATTTTCATAAATCTCTGAGGTATTTCTTTATTTGAAATGTGGAAAAATGTTATATTTATCTTATGTAAAGTGTGACTTTCTTCTCTATTCTAAATGTTTCATAAGGATCCAACAGGCAGTGTGGATGACTGGCTCATGCCAACATCTCAAAAGTAGACAGGAATCTCAGGGTGATGGTATAGGGTGGGTAGAAGCAGCCTAATGCTTTCGGGCAAACATTTTAGTTACTAATAAAACAATTGTCTGACACAAACAGTGACAATTCAATGACACCTTCTAGGAGCTGGTACAAAATATTCTGATGGAAAATATATGCACTAGCCAGGGCACACAGACTCTTGGAAATGAATCACTACTGAAAGCATGTGTGTTTAACAGAGTAGCTATCCAAGTTGATGTTAATAGCAAACATCAAGGTCTTTAAAATTCTTAAATCCACTTCAGTGGATATTGATTTGGGTAATAAGAAATATTTCCTTAGGGAAACAGTTGATAAAAGAGCTTAAGACAAGGGGAAGTGATTTTGCACTGCAGTGAATGTGAAGAAAGAGAATATTTAACCAAACAGCAATCTCTGTGATCAGTTCTGTTTCTAATTTTTTTATGCTGCAGCATCTGAAGTGTTTGAGTACCTTCCTTGGAGTCTGCAAGCAGTGCTGTCATCAGGGTGATTCTGCCCTTGACAGGGGAAAGGCTGCTGCTCTTCATGTGTGACTGCAAATTCAGCTTCATGAGCTCAGCTAGGAGAAATGGGCAGGGCATGTTAGCCCGTGTATAAACACAAGGCTGTTAATGTCTCTTTTTTTCAGAAAGGCTCTGCCTCTCTGAGCGAGGGCTGCGAGGGCACTGAGTCAGAGTGCAGCTCCACGAGACAGTAACATGCCCAATGGCAGGAGCTGTGTGCCAGGTTCTTCCAGCACCCCCAGACCTTCAAGTCACAAGGTCCTGTCTGTTGCTGCTCTGAAGAGCTGTGGCAAAAATTAGGAATCGTTATGGACAGACCTTGCCTCAAGTTTAGACTGCCTTTTTCAGCAGCCCGGCTTCTGCCACATCAACCATTGAGATTAGATTCTTTGCGTGCTGCATTTATGCTTGGATACTGAGATGACAAGTTTATTTGAAATGTGTGCTGAGGAGAGAGATAGTAGCAAGTGAAGGGGAAGACAAGTAATCAGTGACATTTTCTTAGTAAGAAGAGTGACTTCTCAGTTTATCATGCCTGTGTATTTGGACTTGTGTGTTAGTTTGGTCTTAAGATACTTAAACTAGAGCTAAATAAAAATACATCCTTTTCTGTCACCTCTCATCTTCTATTTAGAGCTAAACAAAAATGCATCCTTTTCTGTCACCTCTCATCTTCTATTGCAGTCTAGATCTGCTTGACATTTTTCAGATGCAAGATGAGCACTGCCCCTGAGGCCTCTTCATTCTGTTTTGTGCAGTTGGAACAAGGCAATGATGTATTTGAGGAGGATGAGGATGGTGTCACTGAAAGCAAAGAGAGCGCTAAACTCTGAAGGAAGAATTTCTTTAGTTCACCCCCTTTCAGTGTTCATTGGCTGTTACTCAGTGGCCTGGACATGGAGTTTTTTGTTTAATTCCCCACACACACACTTTGCTTTGCATTCCAAACCTGTTGTTCTGCCAGGTGTTGTGATGGCCCCTATTCAGATCAAGATGACTTAAAAGAGTCTTGAGTATGTGAGATCTGAGGGAAGGTGAACTGAAGCTTGGTGGGACCACTGCCCAAGGGTGCAGCAGGGGAGACCTCATGGAGTTGTGACTGAAAGGGGTGAGTAAAATGTGAATGCAGTGGAGTGTAGGAAAACTTCTGGAAGATGAGTTTTGGTACACTTTTGGTGTAACTGGAGAGCCTTAAATGAGTAGTTGGGCATGTTGCAAAAGCACTTTGATAATGGAGTTAAGGGATAAAGTGATGTGGTAGAGTGGCAGGGGACAATATGTAATTATTTTCAGCTTGTCAGCCAGATGAGAGAGAAGGTCTCCACAGATATGGAGGTCAGAAAGGAGGAAGTGGATACAGAGCAAGAGACAAATGAAGGATTTAGAGATGGAAAAATGGAAAAAGTGTGGATTTTGTAATGCCAGACTGTTTTTGAGTTATCCTTATAATTGAAGAACAGAGGCAAAGTTTGTGGCATATTTTATATCCTTCAGAATCAAATGTTTAACTTTTTAAGATACATGAGATGCAAATTTTATTTGAGTAAAGTGAAATCCAGGTTTTGTATACATTAATTTTCAGTGTGGTGAATCTCTAAACTTCCAGGTTCCTGAATTTTTCAGGAGAGTGGAGGAAAGGGCAAGATTGACCCTATGTTTAGAATCTGCTAACTTTGATATGTTTTATAAAGGCGGAGAAAGAAGAATTGTCAACAAACTTTGAATAACAGTTAAGCATGAATAGTTTATACGATGCATCTAGGGTAGTTGTATATGCCCATCTTATTAGGGGAGCAGCTGCCTCATGTCTCTGGCAACAGCATAAACTGACCATTGCCTAGAAAGCACTTTGCTAAAAAGATCCTGCCTTTTACAATTCTGTGTTTTATGTGGTAGGGGAAAAATTTTTCTCTGTTACAGGCTAGAGGAGTTAGGACCATCAGGAATGCTTGACTTTGAGTTTTCTGGAACCAGTATTGAACTCCAAGCAAAAATTGTCATCAATTGTGGTATCTCTTTGTGTTGTAGTACCAAATACAATATTTAAGTGCATTTTAGTAAGTCTAGAGGGCTGGATGCAGTGTGCTCAAAAAAACATTTGGACCTGGCACTTGGAGACATAGTTTAGTGGGCATGGTGGCATTGGGTAGATGCTTGGATTTGATGATCTTTGAGGTCTCTTCCAACCATAATGATTCTATGATTCTGTGTCACTGCTGGGAACAGGAGGGGAGGGAAGGTGGTGTAGATCCATGTAACTGTTGTATCCTATGACTCACAATATGTAAGAGGTGCTGATAGGAGAGGGAGAAAGGAGGTGTGAGTTTGGGTTAGTCCTTGCCTGCAGGATTGTATCCACAATAGAGAGTGATTGGTGCCTTGGTTTTCCACTTCTGCACAAGAGGAAGACTTGGATGCCTTGAGGAATGCTATGAGATGACAATTGATACAGCTTTTCAAAGGCAAGAGTAGCTTGGGATGGGTGATGCCTTTGGAGGGTTTGTGAACCTGCTGTTTGAGGTTGCACAAGCAGATTGATTTTGTGACTTTATAATAAAAATAATCCAGTAGGTACAAAATCTCTGTAATAGAGTTGACAGAAATAGAGAGTGTCATGGAAGCAGAATGTAACCGATACAAAGTTTAAAAAAAAAAGTCAATAAAAGCAATTGCATTGCTTCCATTCCTAAGGCAAGTGTTGTTACCCATTCTTATGATTGTTATGTCACAGTGGTTGTTGATTTTAATTCTTTTTTTTTAGTTTTTTTGGTTTGTTTTTTTTCAAAACATCAGCAGATAAAAACAAAAAAATAAGGTTTGAAAGTATGCTTGAAAATGACCTAGGGAACCTAGATAATGGCAGTTGTAAACTGAATCCAGCTTTGTGGGGTAAAGAATGGAAAACCATTCTACATTAGTTTAATGATATTTTAAAGCACTTGAAGTTGGAAGTGTGGCATAGGTCTTTGTGTCCACTGTGTTGGTTCACTAAGATTCCTCCAACTTGAATTTAATTTCTGTTTCTGCTATTGCCTTGCTAGGTGACACTGGTGAAATGATTGCATGCGCAGGGTTTGGGGTTTTTTTTTTGATCTGCAAGATGGGAATAATGATACTTATCTTGCTTTGCAGTTCTTAATGGCCTACTGATGAAAAGGAGTGTAGGTATGAGTGGGAAAATGGAATGAGTATTGGTTGTAATTTTTCCACGAATTTAGAAGTAGCCTGACTTGTATCCCCCTATTGGTATTGCAAACTCCCTCTGCTTTTGGTAGAACATTGTGTAAACGTCCTGTACATTTGTAATTTTTCCACAAATTTAGAAGTAGCCTGACTTGTATCCCTATTGGTATTGCAAACTCCCTCTGCTTTTGGTAGAACATTGTGTAAACGTCCTGTACATTTGTAACAGTGACTAAAGAGATCTGGATAATTTAGGCACCTGTGTTAAGTGATGAGCTTCCTCTCTATATCTTTGTAAATCTGCCATGCAATCTACCTTCACCTTCATGTTTGATCTATATCCAGGGGGAATATGCATAACGTAATGGCTGCTTCCAGTTGACTACAAACAGCCTTCATGTTTTATCTATATCCAGGGGGAATATGCATAATGTAATGGCTGCTTCCAGTTGACTACAAACAGCATCCTCAAGCACACTTCTGTGTATCTTCCTTTCCCAGGCAAACTAATTATAAGAAGAATTTACAAGCAACACTACAATTAATAAAATACAGGAATTAGAATGAGCAGTCCTTAAATTAATCAGCGTATTTCAATCTGTATATGGTTCATATGCTTTTCCATGGATCACGTAGGCTTTCCTGCGACAGCAACATTGCTTCTCTTTGCTTACAAGTTCACAAGATCTGGCTGTTGCTTGTTTGAGACCTTTTTGAGTCTTAGTGCCCTTTATCTTTCATCCTGGGTTGCTGTCTGATTCTCCAGATGTGTCTCTTTTTGATGACAACTTTACAGGTACTCTAGTTGTCTGGCCTTTTTTTTTATAATTGCTATTTCCTCTGAAAGTTGTGCTCTGTATTACTTACCCGACTTGGTGGTAGTTCATCAGACTCCAAATTACAGTGACTTGCTTTTCTCTTGCTTGTCTCTTTTGTCTTGAATGTTTATAGAGCCCTAATGTGCTGATGCTTCTGTGGACAGACTTCCTCAGACTTCTTTCCTTTATTTGTTTATTCATTGCCCCTCAACTGTGTACCATCTAGGTATGAATATGTTCTAATCCAGCAAGTCTGGAAGTGTTAAAAACAGTACTTGTTCACCTTTGTTATTTACTCACATGTTTTATCTCACCCTGCTGCTGCAAAAATGTCCACGGTTCTCACTGAGGTGTTCTTATTGACCTATCGTTGCTATCATAGTTGTGTCTTGCAGATTGTCAGAAAACTCCAAGTGCATTAACAAGTGTGAGAAGAGTGCTTGTTCTTTCATAGGGCTCTAATTATTGTAAATGTATAAAAAAGCAATTTTTCTGCCACTTTGCTGCTCAGTTCTTTAATACAATGTGGGTTTCTTCCCCCAAAGCTTCTTACAGTGTTTAACAACTAGAAAACATTGATGTCATCCAAAAACTTAATTTGATGTTCTTTGTGATTCACTAATAAGTGTCTGAACTACCTCTTGCCTCCGCAACCATCCTGGTGTGCCTTGCTTTTGACTTAAACAGCCAACTTCTTGAACTTATCTGTTTGGTTTCTCTTGCCCCTCCTACTTTTGTCCTATACTGTGAGCTAATGAGAGAAGGCTTGACTGACTGACTTCTCTAAATGAAGTTTCTGTGAGGATCATTATCAAAAGCTTTCAGAAACTCTAAATTCTTCTCAATGTCACCTTCAGAAACATCACTCGTATATTTTATTACATGGTGGATAACTCGGAAGCTGTTTATTCATTTCTTCACACTTTATTTGGATTAGGGAAGTATTTTATTTAGGCAAATTTTGGCATGATCAGGGAAGATTTTGTTTTGACTTTCTCTGAGAAGTTCAACTGAAATGTTCTGTTTTTTCCTTTTAAAAAAAGGAAACAATTGCTCAACAAGGAAGTTGCTTACTCACATTTATGTAAGGCTTAATTGCCATAAAAATAATGCTCTGTGGCACTACTGGCTTCCTCCCAAGGTCAGAATGAGGGACACAGATTATTGTCATATACTTAGAGATGTGCAAAAGTATTTATTTCTGAGACTTGGCAAATTTGACAAGTGAGGCATCAATTTTTGGAAGCACTCTCTGAGGATATTTTTGTACTGTTTCGAAAGGTATTTGTGACACTCTTCTGGAGAGGACTGACAGGTTGATGAGATAACTATATGGCTGTTAAGAAGTGCATGCATGAGTGCTGTATCTAGTTGTGACGGAAGTATCTGTATTGCATGACCATCTTTTTCTATAATATGGTTTGGATTTACAGTCTTATTTTCCTGTTATCATGATAGAATCATGATGGCAAGGAGATGTTTCAAGGCTAATTACATTAAATTGATTTGGTCAGAACATTTCAAGTCTCTCTTCTCTCTGTCCTTTGATGGAAGGAAGATACTGAGCTAAAATCAATATTGTTTACTTTCTCAATTATCGTGTGTAAATTTAAGTCTGAGCTTTTGCACTTTAACTACAGCAACCGTTAGCAAACCACTCACCAGTTATCCATTAAGGTACACTAATTTTTGTCACATACTTAGTTTTAGTTGAAGGGAAGTGAGAGAATCAACTTCATGTCTAAATCATCTCTACCTGAGAGCAGTTATGAATGTACTGGAAGTGTTGCGACATCTTTAAGCAATTTGTACCTGTAAGTAGAAATGTAACTTCTCTGTTTTCACAGCCACCTTGCAGCTTAAATGATAGATTAAAAACTAAATACAAAACAACTATATATTCCTGGAGTCTTTGGCGTATTTCAGGCTGAATAAAGATCACTGGTGGGATGGCAGATAGTCTAACTTATGGTTAGGGACCATAGAAATAAATTAGGTTAAAACATGGTAGGTCTTATATTTTCTTTACAATCTACAATTTCTTTTTTTTTTTTTTTTAAATTACACCTAACTTTCTGCAGAGAAAGATGAATATATTTGGATTGCTGTGACCTGTCTTTTGTTGATCTTATGGAAGAAACAAAGCTTGACATGGGTCAGGCTTTTTTTCTGGGCCAAACTTTACTTTTTAAAAAGCTGTCTGCAGTGATTTTACAGGTAAGGTGTACCTGTAACACCAGCATGTATCTTTACTAGGCAATGTATTTTCTGACTGTTTTATCCTCTTATGGCCTCTCTTTTGGTTCTGGATGATCAGATCTCATCAGAACTTCTCTGAAGCTGCTTGGGGTGACCTCCAGAACTCTTGGGGACCTCTTTATTTAACTGCAAGCTCCAGAATAATACTTCTGGAGTAATTTGCTTGCCAGTTACTGTGCAGCTCTCTGTGTGACACAGTATAAAAATCAGAAGATAATACCCTTCTTGCACTCTTACCACCACTTGTACCTTTTTATTTAACAGTGTGGATGTAATGCTGGTAAAAGATGTACTTTTGATAGCGCTGTGGAAGAAAATTAACTAGAAAAAATTACTGTCATACATAAATGTGCAAGCATGCCTTTTGGAAGGCGGAAGTTTCAGGAATTTTCTTAGGAGCAGTAATTAGTTTAATCTCCGTGGTCCATGTAGCTCTGGTCTCTTCTGCTCAGTGTGCTAATTACTGGAAAGTGCAATAATGAGCTAGTTTTGAGACAAAGAAATATTGCATCCACATGCCACCACCTGGCCTAAATGGAAGTAGAATTTAATCCTGACCAACAGGTAAAGCACAGACAGTTGACTCTGGGGTGCTTAGCTGTGCCCTTGGGACAACACCAGTAGCTTTTCAAAGAGCATTGAAATTGTGTAGTTCAACACTGTGAATGCAAGAGGAAGGGTTACTTGTGTAATCCTTATTCAAACATAGATCAACTCGCGTAGTCACAGCCCTTAGTTTTAGGAGAACATACCATGTTTTCCACAGTATAGCTGTCCTAGACTTCTATCACTTGAGCTAACCTAACTGTGGTAACAGATCAGGTTTTCTCTCTCATGTGTGAGGTGTCTGTAGAGGATGTATCTCTAAAATTCATCTCTAAGCTTAGGGATTCTGGTACTGAATATATTCAGTATATTTTCGAACACTGTATCATGAACAGTAGATTCACTTTCTGGCAAGGTGTAGCGTGGTGGCTAGAGCAGTGCTTACAGGCAGACTTGTAGCACGTGCAGCTCTGTGTTCTAAAAGTAATATGGCAAAAGTAAATGGATTTGAGTCTTGATCCAGTCTTCAGTATGCCTGGAGTGCCTTTGGGCAACATCTCACTTGGACAAGTGGGAAAATCAGTGGCGCACCATTGCAGCGGGAGATACAAGCCTTCATTTCTGTAAGTGCCATGAGCTGTGCAGAGGCCTTTATATGGGTCTGTAGTGTACATTGGGTAAGAATACATGGCTTCCTCCCTAGGATGGAGGCAGTTATTGGGGAGGTAGTGTCAAACCTTTCTGAAAAATGTTTTCTTCCATCAAGCATTATGACTACTGAACCCTGTAAACCAGTATGAATGAGGCCAGAACATCCAGGGCAAGGTCTTAAATGGGGACCTTTTAACTGAAAGTGAGGCACTCTGGCACACCGTTATTGTCATGACGTTATCTTTTTAACTGGTCATCTTTTGCTTCTCAGAGGCTGAATAGCATGTTGTGATGACACATTCTTCTTTGTGCTTTATTTTCTTCTCTGAACCCTTGTAAGAAAATATTTCTCACATACCATTTGGCAGAAGGTTGAATTCCCATCGTTGTCCTGCCTTACAAAGACAGATATTGTCCTAGAGCACTGGTCCCGTCGATGGATTGCAAGTAGTGAACTCTCAAGATTCTTTGCTATGCCCCTGTGACTTCTAAAAGGAGGAGGAAGCTAATGATTTTCTAAATGTCTTTCTCTCCACCACTTAGGTGCACTTCCACAAAAAAAACCCTATAGCCCATTTCATAACCTTTTCTAAATTGCAGCATTCAAGCATGTTCTTTGTGTGTGGAGGGGTGGGGCATAAAGGGTAGAGTAGACATGTAGGAAGGAAAGATCCGTTCTAGATTTTGCACAGCAATTACCATAGCTATGAGTAAAGAAACCAATAGGGTGGGCTGAAAGAAAATTGAATATCAGCTCTCCATGGAGTTGGATGGTTTCTAAGCTGTAGGAGCAATTTGTGGACTACAGCCACAAATACCAATGCAGGCTGTGAATGCCTGTAGCAAAAAGGTAGTGAGAATATTATGTACATTCTTGTTTTGTTGGTTATGAAATGAAAACTTGGCCACGTGTTTGGGTGTGTTGTGGTTGGGTTTTTTTTTAAACAAACACCAAACAAACCCCCTGATATTAGGGCTGGTCAGCTTGAGGAATTAATACATTATAACTGGCATGCACATACTAGGCTGCCAGCTAGTTTCTGTTCAGTGCAAGCATTTCTGTTGGAAAACTGGACAGCAACAGTGTGGTGGATGGATGTACTGGCTACTCCTGCACCAGGGCATTGATAGCTTGCAATGTCATTTTCTGCTGAAGAAAAGACATGAAAAATCAAGAGTGGTTGCCCTAAGAATCTGAAGTGCCATGTTTGTGACCTTCTGTAACTCTGTGCAGGAACTGGGTGGTGTTCCTCAGCTGTGAGAGCTGCTTTTAGCAGCTCTCCAGTCTCCTGTGGAAACCACCTGATCTGAATAGAAACACTATGTGAATGTAACCAGGGCTTGGATGTCACATACAGATGCTAAACGGGATTGCATGCAACCATTTATACATGGGCAGTTTCCTTGTTACCTTAATCTTAGACACAACTGAGTTGAGTCTAATGGCAGCCTGTGAGGCATTTTATGACTACCTCACTTGTATCTATAATGGATAGTTAATTAGGCTAGAGTTTTCCCATTCACAATTTCCTCCCTCCTACTTGGTATTTTTCTGATACTTCAATTTTAAGTTGTTCAGTTATTTTTTTCTCATTAGGAAATCTTCCTCTGTACTGTGTGTAAACCTAGATAAGGGTGAGATTCGAATGACTGCCACTTAGATCTCCTTGAAAGTGGTTTGCTCTCATTGTATTTTGAGGTTGTCTCTTGATTAGATAGAGATGACTGAATCTGGTGGGGTCTAGGCGTGAAGATGAATGTGACAGGGTGGTGTGTCTCATGCTGCTTTGTGGAGCAGGAAGGTGGAGGTGCTGAGGATCACCTCAGCAGTGGACAAGAGGGTGAAGGCTGGGGGCTGGCACCTGCTGGAGGTTGGGATGAGCTCCTGTTTTTAACCACCTAACTACTCCTGAACTTCAGCCCTATGTACCTGATCTCCCACTAATACTGTTGGGCAGCTTAGCAAGGAGGAGGGAAAGTCATTCATTCTCTTGTTCCATGATTTCTTTCCTACTGTCCATAATACACACCCATCAAATGCTGGAAAGAATCACTGTACCAGATTACCTAGTAGCTGCTGTAGTAGCGGCATGAGTTTTAGGCATATATAATGCATGAAAATTAGGTCTGTGAGCAGATTATTCTTGTACTTGTATCCTGATTCTAATACTTGCTCTTCGAAGAGTTGGGCCAATCCTGTTCAGTGCCTTGGTTTTGTCACTTCTAAAATGGGTAGGAGTTTATTGACACATGGAAGACTATACTGGCTTCATACTCAGATGATTGTTATGGCATGCTTGGTTCTCCTGCGTACACTTCAAGAATGACATTGAAAAAGTGGAGAAAGCATTGCAAAGTGTGACTGGAAAACTATAAGATGCATCTTTCAGTGATGGACTTCCAGAACTCCATTTATTTAGCTTTATTGCACAGAGAGGTGACTAGATAAGTAAATTTCACAAGTACTTTTATAAGAAGAAAATGCTGCTTTCTTAAAACACCCTTTAGTCTTTCAGAGAGAAGCATAACAAGAAGAAAAGACTGGAAGTTAAAGCCAGACAAACTCCATTTGAGAGAAGAACAATTGAGTTTGGGAACAAGTGCATGTGTTTTTAACAGGGATTAACTACTGGGATAAACTGGCAGGCTCTAGAAGTTTTAAAGAATGGGATGCCTTATTGCAAGATGTACCATTGCAAATTATAAGCAGATTGAAGCAGGCTTGACAGACTTTTATTGTATAGCACATTGAAGTAATGATCTAATAGTCATTTCTGGGTTTAAAACACAGAACTCTATGCACATAATAGGTCCCTTCATCAATATGTATGATTGCAGTAATTTAAAAATAGTAAATATTGAATTATGTGAGTAGATTATACTTCCACAATAATTAACA
Source organism: Cariama cristata (assembly GCF_000690535.1). Lineage (NCBI taxonomy): Eukaryota > Metazoa > Chordata > Aves > Cariamiformes > Cariamidae > Cariama > Cariama cristata. Next base: position 20,126 of record NW_009616299.1, read on the forward strand.
TCTTTCTAAAATACATAGTACAGACACATGTAATTTTTAGCAGTTTAACTTACATGTGGAGTAAAAAGAATTTGCTTTTAGGTATAAAGGTAATTGTCAAAATAGAAACATGATATTGCTAAAAATCACCTGTTTCCAGCATTTGTAGTTGCTTTAATTGATATTTTTGCTGTAATTTCTCTTTCTTGTAACTTAGGTTTCTCATTATAATGTAAAAAAAAAAAAACAAAACACCAAAAACAAGCAATAAATAATCACAGATCAAATAATGTATTTGAATTTGAAGAAAGGGCGTTTTTCTAGGGACCCTTCCAGTGTCTCAAGACTGGGACTATGAAGGGCAGTGTGTTCATTTTGGATAATGTGTACTTTTTTCCTTTCAATATCAAAACATGATATGAAAGTGTAACAAACAAAATAATTAGTCATATGAGCCCTGTGGTTTTATGACTTTGATGAAACTCTTCCTCTGATTCACTTTGTGTTTTTTAATTGAAGTGGCAGTGATTTTATTGTCTTGTCTTTTTAAAAAAAAGATTTGAGGGCTCAAGATGGGATGTTCAAAGTTCATTTACAGATTTTTTGTTTAATCTAAGAAAATATGAAGATTAGAATTACAATAACCTTGGTTCTATTTTTGTTGTTAATAATACGTACTGATAGGAGTGCTTTTACCTGTTGCCCAGAGGTTTCTCCATCAGACGTGTTCTGCAGACATTCACTATCTTCCCGCCAACAGCCAGTTGACCTACCCCCACATGGAGAATGCAGTATAAATACCCCTACTACTGGAAGTGCCTCTCCAGAGCTGCTCTGTTTTTTACCCTGTCTACATTTTAGGGCATACCCTGAGAACTGGTATTTTTGGAGGTCTTGAATGATGCAGACTGCATGTATGGAGTAGGCTTTTTCAGTCTTTTTCACAAATGCCAACAAAGTGCTTGCGTGGAGGTTGCTTTGGTTGTTTAGAATTGGGGGAGCATTTTGCGATTATGTCTTCCAAAATGTGCTAGGTTGTATGTATCATGAAAAATTTGGGGGGAGGCTGGTACTCTAACTTTTCATGTTGGCTTTGTTACCTCCTTCATAATAGAAAAATAGTGAGATTTCTCCATTAGCAGCGGCTAATTGGCATGGCTATTGCAAACTAAGACATAAATATATGGAGAAGAGAGAGGGAGAATTGGCTATCAGTAAACAGAAATTGAAGCACTGACACCTGTATGTGCATGTGTGTATACACGTGCATGTATATGCACACACACAGAGTTTAGTACAGCTGACAGCTACTGCAAAATAACATTTTGCAATTGAAAAAGCAGAGAATGCTGGCACATGGAGAAAAGCCAGAGGTGAAAACAAAACATATTTTTCACTGTCAATGCAGAGCATTTTGAGGAAGAATGAGCAGCAGGGAGGGTTTTGGCTTTGCAAGCCGGCATAGAAATGTCTGTCAGCTCATAATGAACCTGCTTTTGCCTTGCTTTCCGCCTGAGTTGTCAGTGCTTGTGTTTCCCTTTTTCCTTCCTAGCTGAACTTTCTTGATCAAAGCTCCTATTTTATTTTTAAACCTTTCATTCCTGTAAATGATTGGAAGCTCTCCAGCCGAGCTCTGCTAAAGCCAGAGGGGACTGGAAGCAAAGAGCAAGGACAGACCTAAGGACAAATTACAGGCACTTGGGGGACACTCCTTTAAAGCAGCAAGAAGCAACTCCCCTTCCTCTCCTTGCATTTTAGCTCTTTCCAGTCCTTTCTAAGGAGCAGAGAGTTTCATCCTACATCCCAACACAGGAAGAGATGTCAAGGAGACAGGGAAAGACCTTGGCAGTGCAAATAGCTTAGATGTTTTTAAAGGATGTGAATACTTATTTTTGGAAAGTTAAAATAGACCATTCATTCTGAAGTAGGCAGCTGCACATAAGATTTAGGCTGGAATGACAGGTTTGAATGCAAAAACATTAGCACTCAGCCAAAGGGCACAGTCACCTGGACAGTTTGTGCCCAAATAGCCAAGGATAGCCTCTCAGTATTTACCTGGCAAGAAGTGACAGGCAACGGTAGCCTTTCTGCTCTGTGTGACTGGATGCAAAGAAAGGCTATGCACCCTGTAACAGATTCAGGCCCCTCTTTGCTCTTACCTGAGGCTTGGAGTGTACCAGGCAGGTGGAGAACAGAGTGAGGCCACAAGGTCCTAAGGTTGTTTACATTGCTGATGCTGGCTTTGCATGACCCATCTGTGTCAGTTTCTTCCTCTGTCCAGGATCCATGGATGAAGGATGAATGCAATAATACCATTGCTAGTGATGATAGCAGTAAACTAAAAGAGTCTGTTAACATTAAAGCAGTATAACGATACTCCCCAGAAAGTTTCTCTTCAGGCATATCTAAACAGCAGCTGTACCTTTGTAACACTGTTTGCCTAATCAGTCGTATTCTTGCTAGCTCTTAAGCTGCTTAAACCCCCCCCCCCCCCACATTGATTCCCTGTTGACCTGCTGAATTATCTCCATTTAAAGAATATTACTAGTATTACTGTCATTGTATTGGCAAAAGAGGAGGAGCATTCATACTGATGCTAGTTGGAAAGCAGCTTCTTTTCATCATATCAGTGAAATTCCCTTCAAAATGTAGTTCAGCTTTTGGATGTGTCTCCATTCCTATATCAGCTTTGTAAAGGGACTTGATGACCTTCTCTCAAAGACTGCCAAAGTCAAGCTAGTCCTGGCATGAAGGAGAAGTTCATATATTTATAGAAATGTTGAAGTTTATTAGACTGTAGAATTAACTACCCTTAACTTAAGGAGACAGTGTCAGCTTAAATCTCACCCATCATTAGCATCTTGTATAAATAAGCTGTAAAAAATACTAAGCCTGATGGAGGCGGGTGGGCAAAACTCATTTTAAAATAAACAAAACATGCACACATTTCCCTGGACTGTGAAAACCCAAAGCACAAAGGACTGTGTTGACAGTAGTGTGAACAGACGTGAAATGAATTTTTCTGTGTCTGTGCTGAAAGAACTGCCGTTAGTTTAAAAAGAAAAAAAAAATAAATATGATACTCCCTTTTGGAGAGTAACAGGCCTTGAACACCACTGCTGTTCTACAGTAGTATCACAGTCCTATTTCACTGCATGGGTGTCAGGGAAAGTGGGGTATGGCAGCTTACAAATAAAAACCTGTTTCCTACAAACTGTCTTATCAGTAATGTAGACCTCTCCCGTACTCCATGTGGTTTGGATGGGCCAGATGCTGTGCATGAACATCATCATCCCACAGTCAGCTCTGGTCTTGTTTCATCCTGCGGCAAAGTCAAAGGCAGTGCTGTAGCCCAGCTCTGTGCTAGCTGCTGTTTCATGTGTGTTCTGCTGAGCAGCTGTGCCAGGTCGTGGGATGAGGAATGGAGCACAGGGCAGCACTAGGACTAAGGAGAGGTCTCTCTGCTCCAAGATCCAGGCTCAAGGAAATCCTCTGAGGCTACGGTATGTGCCTTAGTCACCACCTAGTAATGTGGCCCTTCTGCCATCTTGTGACTTACCTGAGGGTCTCTTCTCTTAGAAAATTGTCCCATATCTTCTGGGTAAATAAAGCTTTGAAGGACATCAAGGATGTAGTTTCCTGTTTCAAAGGGCTGTGAGATTTGGTAATGGTACTTGATCTATATTGTTACTGCGAGGGATGACTGCTCTTGGTATCCTGGTGCTGCTACCCTTTGTTTCATTTCTCAGTTTCATCAGAGAAATGCCGCTGCCTCCAAATGATACTCTAAAGAAAGCTGCCTCTCGTCGTTGACTACAGAGGGGACTAGCCTTGTAACTTCTGTCACCTTTGTTATCCTCCTTTGGCATTGCATACATAGAAAGGGACTAGAGGCTTTCCTACCAAGAAATGCAGTCCTCCATGTTGCTGCTCCTATATACATGTAGCTCTTGGCTTCAGCATGTAAGGTATTTGAGCTATGCTGTAGGTTCTGTGAATTATTTTCCAACAGTGCTGCCGTTCTTTGGCAAATTGAATATATGTAGTGTCTTCAGAGCAGGATCAGTGAGTGTATCACAGCGTGACCATAAACTGGCCAAGAAGTACTTCCTGAAGGGAAGAATTTGGAGTTACCAAAGCTCCTCTATAGCTAGAATACCTAAGGCTGCTGTTACCTTGACAACTGTAGACAGGACTTGTCCTGGCCTGGATCTGAATCTTATTGTAATTCCTGGCATAGATTGGTCTATGAAATCTACATCACTGAAACACCTGTTCTTCACTAAGAGTTAGAAAAATGAATGTTCTGGGTTTTCCCTCAACAGGAAAAAGATATTTTTATGCCCAGAGTTCAGTTCTCAGCCCTTGTGAGAGTCGGTCCGAAGTTGGCC
>NW_009616300.1:0-14068 GCF_000690535.1 Cariama cristata
GTTTCTATGAGGGGGGGCCGTAGCTGGGGCTGGGGGGGGCAAAGGCTGCTCTGTGGCCACGCGGGGCTGCTGCGCCGTTGGGATTATTGCCCGTTAATGCAGGAAGGATATTTTTAAACCCTCCCAAAATAGTCTGGGAGTGTGGAAGTCCCTGCAAGCCCCGGGGATGGGGAGGATGGGGAGGATGGGAAGGATGGGGTTCACTCCTCTGCAGGAAGCAGAGCCCCTTTGGGGACCCCAGACCCCCTTTGGGCACAGGTCAAGGATGCTTAAAAGCCATCGGAGTGAAATGTGGTATTTTAAGCTGGGTACCCATAAGGATCAATGACATTAACGCAAGCGCAAAGCTCTCACCTTCTCCCCTAAACAGGTTTTTTGGGGTACCTGCTGGGGTCACCATCCTGGGGCCACCCTGTGACATGGTGCCCCGGGAGCTTCTGGCTGCTGGGATGAGGGGCTAAGGAGGGAGGAAAAAAATATACCTTTAACAGGGTGGGCTGCTCGGGTTAAATTATGCATCAAAACTGAACACCGGCTGCAGGTAGGGACGGGGAGGACTCAAGGAGCTGGCGCTGGGGTGAGCCCTGTTGCTGGCCCTCCTCGGCACCCCACGGCGGAGGCAAAAAGGGACTTGTAGCCAGAAAAAGCTGTGAATAGCACACAAACGAGCAACGTCCCACGAATAACACTTTTCTTCACCGTTAACCTCTACGTGAGTCACAGCGGGGTTGTCTCTGCCCGCAGCTAGGTGCTACGGGGAACAGGGCGAGCCTTGCGGCCGGGGGGGACTTTTTTGGCGAGAAGGGGTTGCTGCATTTCATTTTCCTCGCCCTGTGATCCCCAGATGAAGCACAGGCGGGTTTATGGCTCCTTGCGCCTGGGATGGATGTTGCCTGGGATGCTCGATGCCTCCTCCCTGGGGAGGGTCACAAAGGGAACAGCCCCGTAAAGGTCTCGCCCTGCCCGTGGCCACGCTCAGGAGCAGCAAAGCCCCTTTCCCAAGGCTGGGCTGGAGGGCACTGAGATTTGCTGACATCAGTTACCTTGCTGTGGCCGTAAACCCCACTTTTTTACGGGAAAAAAAAAAATAATGCCACAACATGCTCTTCCCAGCTATGCAAACATGTTGCCCTCCCTGGGGTGGGGATCGACCCTTCATGGCATCGCAAGGAGGATGCCTGAGAGCCGGGAGAGCAAAACCCATCTCCCCCGGGATGGCCGGGCATCCTCCTTGGGACGAACAGTGATAGAGCCGGGTATCTCCGCCACGACCCGCACCGGCCAGGGGCCCTGCCTGTGTTTCGGGTGGGCAGCTGAGCTCGGCGGATGCCTTTGAAAGGCCCTGGTCACGAGCTCGGCTATCTTTAGCCGAAGGTATTTATATTACAAGGCAGTGGTGTGGCGGCCGCCGGGCAGTGCAGCAAAGGCATCAAGGGGTGGAGGAGGCAGGAGGGGGCTGTGCCGGGACACGGGGTGCTGCCCCCAACCCCGAGAACCGCTGAGCCCCCAGGGCGAGGATGACCCCGGAGGAGGAAGGCTCCCGGGCAGGGCCCCCGGAGCGGGTGCGTATCCGGGTGGAGGAGCAGTCGTTCTGGGTGGAGAAGACCTTGCTGGTGGAGAGCAGTGAGTATTTCCGTGCCCTCTTCCGCTCAGGCATGAGGGAGAGCACGCAGGAGGAGATCGGGCTGGGGGAGCTGAGCGCGGCCGGGTTCCTCGCCATGCTGCGGGTGCTGGCGGGCGAGAGGCCCGTCCTCAGCAGCGAGGAGATCTTCCAGGCGGTGGAGTGTGCCGCCTTCCTCCAGGTGAAGCCCTTGGCCAAGTACCTGATCCACTCCATCAACTCTGACAACTGCATCCTGCTGTACCAAGCCGCCGCCATATTCGGTCTCCTGGATCTCTTCCATTGCGCCGCGCTCTACATCAGGGACAGCTACGCCGAGCTGGAGGAGTACCTGGACTGCCTCTCCGCCGACCTGCTGGCCTACGTGGAGACCCTCCTGCCCAGCACCTTCGTGGCAGTGGGAGCCCACACGCCCACCTTCGAGTTCTTGGAGGACCTCTCCAGGACCATCTGCTACCTGGATGAGGAGACCAACACATGGAGGACCCTCTCCTGCTTGCCGCTGAGCGCCAGCACGTTCCTAGCCGGCATGGCGACCATGGATAATAAGATCTACATCGTGGGTGGTGTCTACGGAGCCAGCAAGCAGGTGGTGGAGAGCAGCTTCTGCTATGACGCCAACGCCAACACCTGGAGCGAGTTCCCCAGCCCTCATCAGCTGCGCTATGATGTCAGGCTGGTGGGCCATGAGGGCTACCTCTACGCCATCGGCGGGGAGTACGAGAAGATCTCTCTGAAGTCTGTGGAGAGGTACGATGTGGCCTCCAGCACCTGGACGTTCGTCTCTGACCTGCCACAGCCGAGCACGGCAGCACCCTGCGCACAAGCCATGGGGCAGATCTTCGTTTGCTTGTGGAAGCCACTGGACACCACCGTCATCTATGAGTACGAGACCCAGCGAGATGCGTGGCTGCCCGTCACCGAGCTCAAGCGGCACCAGAGCTACGGGCACTGCATGGTGGCCCACCGCGACAACCTCTACGTCATGCGCAACGGCCCCTCGGATGACTTCTTGCGTTGCGTCATCGACTGCTTCAACCTGACGTCACGGCAGTGGACCGCCCTGCCCGGGCAATTCGTGAACAGCAAAGGAGCCCTCTTCACCGCTGTCATCAGGGGTGACACCGTCTACACCGTCAACAAGATGTTGACGCTCCTCTACTCTGTGGAAGAGGAGACCTGGAGGTTCAAGAAGGAGCGGGCAGGTTTCCCGCGCAGCGGCTCCTTGCAGACCTTTCTCCTGCGGCTGCCAAGGCGCGACCACGATGTCGCAACGTAGGTGGCCACCCATCCCACGTCGGGATGCTCTCCTCGCACGTGGCCTCGGTTCTGCACCCGTCACTCCCCTGGGCTCCTCTCCTCCTCCATGGAGCCATGCCTAGGCCCAGGGACGTGTCACGTTGGACCTTGGAGGTGACACTAGACCCTGGCAGAGGGAAAGGGACTGCAGGCAGCTGCCTGCACTGCACGGGCTGCCTACAAAGTCCTAACAGATGTGGGCTCACGAGCCAACTGCGTGCAGGGCTTCGTGCCTTCTGCAGAGGATGCATACCAAAGAGATGCAAACACAGGTTGTATTTATTTTGACCGCACTCTGAAGGTGTGCAGCATCCCACCTCCTCTCTGCTCCGATGGGAAATCATCCATTATATGCTGGAATTAAAAGGAAAGCTATAAAACCCCCTGTGTTTTTCATTACTCTTGCGTTTGGGTAGGTTTTTTCCCCACTTTTGAAGGAAAATACTTCGTAACAGGGGATCCACATCAAGGCTTGCTCCCGCTCACGGAATGCTTTTTCAGCTGCGGCTCCGTTTCAGAGCCGTGCGTGGGAGCGCGGTTCCCACGCAGCCTTGCGCTCCCCGGGGAGATCTCCACGGCCGCTCCCGGCCACAACGGCGTCCTGGGAGGAGAAGGGGACAGGGGAGATGGCGGGGGTGAAGGAAAGCATCCCCTAGGCAGTGGATACTTCATGCACTGAGGGGCTTCTGGGACCTGGGAACCATCCGTCACCCCCCTGCCAAGTGCATTATCCAGGCTCCTCCAGGCTTGTCTGGCAAGCCCCAGCACAGACCCAACGGGGTTGCAAGTGCCGGTGCTCGTGGGAGGCTCATTTGAGCCAAGACAAGGTCTTTTTAGGACATGGCAAACCTTGGAAATACAGAGGGTGCAAAAAGGGAAGGAGAGGAGAGAGCACCGTCATTGCACGGCGATGCCAGGCTTGCAGAGGTCTCCTCTGTTAGCAGAGCTCCGTAACCAGATGGGCCGTTACCACCGCCCGGTGTTGAAGGTTGCTAGCCCTCAACACCAGCTCTGGGGATGGCTGGAGAAGACAGAGCTCCTCTTTGTGACCGCAGCACTGCTGGGAGACCTGCAGGGACCAGGGGAGCAGCAAACCCAGACCATGGCTCGGCTGGTTTTCCCTCCGTGGGGTAAGCTTCGGGCTGCCGGTGCCATCCTGGCGCAGACGGAGCGGAAGGGAATACCAGCTGGGATGCCTCAAATACCTCCACTGCCGACCCTCGCCAAGTTCTCAGCATTTTCAAAACACTTCCCGCATTTGAGAAAAACCCCCACGCAACCCAACCACAGACCAAAACAAACAAGAAAACCCCAGCTCGCGTCCACGTCCAGATTGAAAACCGCTCGATGCGCCTTGTCCTCATTTGCCCATTGCCACTGGGCCAGGTCACCACCCCACCGTCACCCCCGGGATGGGGACGGCAGCCAGCGGAGGGGCAGGTCTGACGGTGGCACGGGGCAGGCAGGGGACACTGGTGGACCTCACCCAGCTCCACACCATGCTGCACCATTCGCTGAGCGGCGTTACTATCCTCGGGCAGACCGTTAGCCGAAAGCCCAGCAAGTCAAATCCTTCCCTTCCTAGACGAAACCAATTAAGATTTCGCGTTGTCTTCTCCTAACTGAAAGCAGCACATGGAAGCACGCTGCTTTAAAACCATTTTAAGTTGAACAAACAGCTTAAATCCTCCATTAAAATAAAGCTATAATAATTCTGTTACTAAAATATTTATGACGGGCTCCTGTGGCTGCGCTGGGACAGCTGAACTTGGCAGGCTCTCCCCTTCCCTCCAGCTCCGACACCACCAAGCAATACAACCTCTCCCCCCACCTTCACACGCTGTTTTTTTGACAGTTTAGGGGTTTACCAAGATATTTGCCAACAAAACGCAAAAAGTTTTAAGTGTAGCACCTGGGGGAAAGAGCAGGTCTTGGCAGGCACTGCTGGGTATGGCACGGATGCTCCCAAGAGAGGAGTAATTTGCTGCATCCATCAATCCAGACCATGATACAGACAGGAACACAAGATAATTTTAGGTGCACAGGGAGGGAAAAAAGATAACAGTTCTTACCTCTGCAAGCAGGGGGAAAAAATGATGAGGCAGGACCAAGCAAATCTCTAACGAGAGCGAGAGACTGCTCAGCCTTTGCACGGTGAGTGGGCACGACACTGCAAACGTGCTTCGCTCCACCAAGAATTTAGTCCTCAATGTTACACATTACTGGCACCAGCACAGCACCGTTATCTTCCCCTTTCAATCTTCATGGTGTTCACGCCGCCAAAGATTACAGTTGGAGGCGAAGCGATCTATCTAATCACAGTTTAACCTTTTGCAAGTTTCTTTTTTAAGGTGACATCATCTTGGCAAGGATGAACGTAATGAAAAAGCTGTCTGTAGAATGGACTTGCCTTATAAGGGCTGTATCAAAAATAAAAGCTTGTATAACCAAGGGAAAGCTGGAGGAAAAACAGGGCTGGGACCTCCAAGCAGAGCCTGTCAGCTCCCCACGAATATCTCCCTTGGCCATACAAGGTGCCACGTTCTCCTTTTCAATGCCGTTAAAGAAGAGCAGGTATAAAGCATCCTTGGGGATGGATGGGTCAAATCCCCCAAAACCTGGATGTCAAATTTCCTCGTTGCATCCAGGCGAGGATGAAGGCAGCCACGGAGGGCTGCACCCTCCTGCTGGTGTCTGGCACCTACCTAGAGATACAGGGAGAAGGGACACGGTGTTTTAACTCGATGGCAGCATGTTGGGCTGGGAGATTGTTTGGAAGGATACAATGGAAAAATGGTACTACTGCAACTAATTACAAATTTTCTCTGCTAGGTTGTGCCAGTTGGCATTCTCACAGGAAAAGACACAAATATATTTCGGAAGAACTCCTCCAACCATTTTTACTCAAAAGAAATTACATCTGTGTCTAATTCGCAGGAAAATAATATACTTTTATGTGAAAACACTGTCCACTGTTCCACTGCCAAGCCAAGGGACACATCCCGTAAGGTGATCTGAATCTCCCCCATTCTCCATCCTTCAGTTACATACAAAAATTCCCTCAGGCATCCAGATTTTCCTGATCCTGACATTTATGCTTAACTTCATTTGGAGCCACTGTCTCCACAGTTTAGGAAAGCATCCCCTGAATTTCCCTGATTTGGGCAGAGCACGAGGGCAGCCAAGCCATTCTCCATCTCTCTGTTCTGATTTCACGAAATTCCCCAAGCACAAACCCTTGCATAAGCCATTTTTCATTGCACTGGATAAACTCCATGTATTTCTAGAGCAAGGGCAGCTTGTTTTCCTTCCTTACCCTCATTGAATTGTGTATTTTTCCTCAAGTTTCTGGTTTAAAAGGAGAAGCTAACGTGATCAGAGTGGATTTCAATCACAATATTCAAGCATGACTAAGTCAGCTGAGACTCTTCCCAAGCAAGGACCAACAAATGTTTCTGGAGGAGCCTTCAGTTTTTAGGAAAACAATCTCTTCTGTTGATTTATATAATCTTTTAAGAATCCACATTTGATTGTAGTTGAAAACATGACACCCATCACCCCAGGCGGAGGGAGAAAACCATGGTTTGGGTTTTGCAAAATCTAAGCTGAAGGTGGTTTGGATCTCATTGCATCTAATCGGAACAGCTGAGATGATCCAGGGTGGAGATGTGTGGGTGAAGAGAGAAACACTCCCGCTATAAAGCCTTTGCCTTAGTACAGTGACAAACACGCTTATGATGGATGTCCATAAAATGAGATGAGACACTAAGCCAGTGCTCTGAAGGTCTGTGCCCGCTGAGCCGTGCTGCTCGGGCAGGGATGGGGCAGCAGAAGGGTGAGGGTGTGCTCACCCACCCGAGTCCTTCGGTGGTCCGGTCTAGGAGAGGGGAAACTGCTGGTCACTGGGTTTTCATCACGAGCTCTTCCAGCGCCTTCTCCCTCTGATTCCCACAAAGCAAAAGAACTTCTTTGATTTCATTTTGCTGGAAACCCATATCGTTAAACTGAGCTAACAAATGCAAGAATTCAGCTGCCTGGAGGAAGAAGAGAAAGGAGCGATGTTATCACGGGGTTTTACGGATGGATTTATCGTAGAGTTGCAGCAGAAATGGCGTTGGGTGACGAGGCTGCAGCCAAACGACCTGGCCGGGTTGTATTACCGCTGAAGGGCACTCCGACAGCAGACTGAGGACACACATACCACTGCTAGCGTTTAAAAGTGTGCCTTTACATCAACTTTTTAAATAAGAAATATTTAATAAAGTCAGCCTCTAGCTTCACTTATTCCTTATAAAGTTTAATATCAATTCCATGCAAGCGTTTGTCTGTGTTATAAAGAGACCAGGGAAAAGCAGTGAGTACAAGCTGGAATTAATTTGTCCTGCCTCCCCCCCCTTGCTCAGGTTGGGCCCCACCACCACAACATCTCCCGGAGCTGTGTCCTCAATAAACAACCCCCTGCCTGACACTGAGACCCAGGTGCCCTCCCGCTGCCACAGCCCTAACGAGCGGTGAGCCGGCAATCCGACGTGCCGTTGGCATCATGTCAAACACCATCGGTCCAAATTTCAAGCGGTTCTACCCCCCCCCGCCAAGCTCTTCATTACCCCCAGGAGGTGATTGGTGATGGAGAGCAATGCCCGGTGTGCCACCATGGTTCTTCTCCCCGGGGGGTGAATGCCAAGGAGGAGCTGGGAGGGAGGTAGCGAACGCGGGTGCTGGTGGGCTCAGGGCGAGGGATTCCCCACGCAGGGGCTGAGCAAGCATCGTGCTTGCACGGCGGGGTGAGCGGATGGATGGAGAAGAGCATTGGAGTGGGTGTCCTTCCCGAGGGGGTCCTCACGGTGACGCTGCCCCGGGGGTCTGCCACGAGTGTGGGCTGGGTGCTTACAGGGCAATGGGTAGCAGAGGTGGAGGGGATCGTGCAGCTCACTGGAAACGTGAGCCCGGAGAACGCAGCACAAAGGGCCAGGCTGTGCTGCCCCGCTCTGACCTTTTTCTCCGAGTACTGGAACATTTCCATGGCCTCCTCCACCTGCCCTTCCTCGTAGCCCTGCTTCAGCAGCCGGTCACAGGCACCCAGGTAGCTCAGGAACTGCAGAAGAAGACAACTGGGGTTAATCCAACCTCGCAGACACGGGGACCGAGTGCATTCAGCAGCCCACCTTGCCACACACTCATAGGGAGGATCAGGGCCACCGCCGTCCTGCTGATTCCTGTCTGATGCTCGGCCAAGGTGGTCTGTCTGTCAGCAGGACTCCCACCGGGAGAAGACAACATCTCGGTCCTCCCGACTCTCCCAGGGTGGGAATGGGAACAAGGCGGAGGGAAGATGAGGAGCAAACCAAACATCTGAACCATCTGAGATCCAAAGCAATGGCCTCCAGGCTGCGGGGTGAAGCAGAGCCCATCCCGGTGAGATGCCTACCCTCAGTCGAGCCGGCATCCCTTTGATGCGTCGGGGTTCGGGTGCCTATGGGTTTGCTCCAGGGTCTGAGCACAAATACCACCCCAGGGGAGACCCGTCTGCTGTCATTACTGAAAGTAAACAGTTATTTTTGGCTTTGCTCATTGTTCTTGGAGTGCTGACAGCACTATTCCCAGAGGTATCTTCTAAATACCACGAGAATCATTCACTGTCCGAAAACATATGGGACAGACAGTAATAAATGAGCCATACAATAGCAGGGGGAATAAAAACATCCCATGGGTCTCCCCGAAGCCATGCTGTCCTCATCCAAGGAGAAGCTGATTCGTATCTCCCCAGATCCACCAGTGCACAGACCTCCACCCTCCTCAGCACCACCACAGCCAAGGAGAAGGATTCGGTAAAAGACCATAAAACATATGAAAAAGCCAAAAAAGTCCCTCAAACGTTGAGTTGATCTAGTTTGGCTAACAGCAGAGTAAGGATTTTAAGAAATGTCAGCCTTAAGGAGTGGCTTATTAACTCAAAAATGAGACAGTCACTTGTCATTGCCATTTGTAACCTGTTTTTATTTTCCTCGTTACCTTATTAACAAAAAAACCCAGATCATCGCGGTATTTGCTTGCCCTGTCGTGGCAGGGCCAGCCACTCACCGTGCTTATGGCAGAACACAGACAGTCGTGGCAGCCTGTTCAAGCCCAGCATGAAATCGGTGCTGTTGTCAACTCAATGACTTTTATCATTAAAAAAAAAAAATATATATATATCCTGAAGACTAAACAAAACCAGGTTTTTAAATACTATGACCTGCTAACCCCCTGGGTCTGGAACTGACCCCACCACTCACGGAGGAAGAGGAGACGCTACTGCCCTCTTGAAGCTCCTTCTCCCCTTGTAGCTCTCAAGGAAGCTCCTTGTAACACTTGAGAGGTGAAGTTCCTCCGGCGCAGGAACCCTTGGAGAGCTCGGCTTTATCCACTACCTGACCAACCCAATAACCTCATCACTAACTGCTTATATGGGAAGAGACCTCCAGGCTCTGGTAGATCAGTAACTTGCCGATTTATCTCTTCCCTCATTTGCGCTACTTGATGTTATGTGCGACAATTTAGCTTGAGCATGTGCAATGACGTAATGGAAATCCCCCCTCCGGTGGGTTTTTATCTTCCACATCCCCATACCACCTTGGCTGACTCCCATCAGAAAGGCCCGTCCCCGTGAGGTCCCCGTTTCAGGTGTTCCAACAACTGGCTGCTGAAGAAGAGCAAAGCCTTCCCACCAACCGTTTCACCGACCCACCTGGACCATGGACTATATGCTGCCAGCATGGAAAAACCCATGAGCAAACACCACCAAAGACCCAAATGATGATTTCATCATGGAGGAACAGGGTAAACATCTCCCCAGTCCTGCAGCAGGGTTCAAGCCAAGGATGGCACTGAGCCTTCAGGGACAGAGACTCTCCAGAGGGGACAAGGAGACCCCAGCCAGCACCACGGCTGACAGCCCTGCACAACTCACTGCTGCAGGTGCCACCACCAAGGACGCAACTTCTACAAGCGTCAGAGGGGCTTGGGGAGCCGCTGCTTGTGGGAAGCGCTGAAGATCTAGATTGTTGCTTGGGAGAAGACAGCAAGTTCTTGTGGAGGAGGAAGGGGCAGGAGCACATTATGGAAGCACAGCGGAGTGCATAATTTGCTGTATTATTGACTTTACAAGAGTCCAACAGTCCAGAGGGTCCCCATCCGCGCATGGCCAGGAGGTGGCTGGGGTGGTGGGCTGGTGTCCCCTGGTGAACGCCCTGCTCTGAACCCCGTGATTACGGCTGTTTGGGGAGATGGATGCTGACCAGCTGCAGCCATTTGTTGCTTCTCAGCTCAGACGCGCATTGAGAGCTCCGTGGATCAGCGATGCATTTTTGATTGATCAATGATCATTGATCAAGATGCAATGATGCATTTTAGGTTTAGCCCTTACCTATGACATCCTAGATGATGAACCTCTGGTGCATTGGGGCAACTAACCCTGCTTGAGCCTTTTAGAGAGGTTCTTCCACCAAAATTGAGAAGGCATTGCCTCTTTAAGGCAGCAGACTTGCCTTCTCCACCAGGGTGGGCTCTGCCAGTTTGACTTGACTCTGCAAAGAAATTGAGCAATTTTTGGCTACCATCTGGTACTACAATCAATCTTCACAGTTGAAGCTGTCATCGTCACACACTGAAACTCCACATGACACCAGCAAGCAATGAAGAGCGCCCACAGCTCTTGTTTTTAACGAGTTGAAACATATTTTCCAGGAAGGTTTAGCCTAATTTGGTAGTTTTGTACTTGTAAGAGACGCACGAAGGGCTAGGCTTTACGTTTTATCTTGGCTGTATTGGGCATAAATGGGAAAGATGATGGGAACTGCTGGTGAAGGCGGCACAGGATATAAGGCAGACCTTATCCAAGGGAATGGGAGTAAGATGCACTGCTTCTTCATATTGAAGCCAGCAGCTGCTACAAGACCCCCTTGCAGGGCTCTGTGCAAAGAACATGGGCTGGGCTCTGTCCATCTTCCTCTGCCGAGATGAAACCTTTATGAATTGAAGAAATAAAGCTTCCCTTCCCACCTTGGCTTGCAGTGACCATCGCCTGAAACACCAGCGAGGGTCTGGGGAGGCTGGTCCAGCCCGGGGTGACTCAGGAGGGAGCCAGAAGCTGCAGGATGACTCAGCCACAGAGCAGCTTCATGTGCCGACCAGACGGGTAAGAGCTGGCCCACGCAGCACAGGCGGCTCCTTGGGGGAACGGGAAGGAGATTGGCACCCAACAGCGGCTGCTCGGCGCCGTGCCTGCTCACACCTCCGCCTGGGGTCTGCTCCTGCTCCCTGGCACGACAGCCTGGTGGACATTCCTCTTGCTAAGCTGCGATCAAGCCCCTTCTCTGTCTGCAAGAGCTACTTGGATAATTCAGCCCTATTGAATCCTCCGCTGGGATGGGCAGGTCCAGCCCCAAGCTTGCCAAGCCAGAAGGTCAAAGCCAGCAGCACCCCTGATGGCACGGATGCTCTGAGGCCACCTGGACCATGGGGAGTTTGTTTGGACAAGTAGAGACCTCGGGAACTGGGACGCAGCACAACGGGCTGTGATGTACTTGGATACCAGGGGTAGGAAGAGGTTGTATGTTAATTATTTTCAATAAATTCCAGGTTATTATAGAGGGTTCCTCAGGAAAAGAGCTCTGGGACCCAGTCGCAATGCTTGCCTGGCGTCCCTGGTTGCTCCAATGTGGGGAAGTTGTGTTTTGGAGAGAGCCCAGACAAATCTCCGAGGTATTCACACAGTCCTGCTCTGACAGGATGAGCCATGGCAATAATCATACGAATCTAACAGCCGGGAAAAAATGATGTGCAAAAAGTTTCCATATACGGGGGCGAAATTTGTACTTCAAAAGGACACCATGCTCCATGCAACAGATTGAACAGATAGCGTTACCCGGCCATTATTACTCGCTGAAAAGCTGAGGGCGACTCATTGCTATTTTATTACAGCAAAAACGCAAACGTGTGATCTCACGGAAAACCCTGTCAACCGAGGTCTGAAACCAAAGTGGGAAACCCAAGGCCATCAGAAGTCCACCCCAAGCAAGACAGCCATCCCTTTCTCCGTGAAAATCAAGTTTTTCTCTACCAAAAGCTTTGCGCAGTGCCGTGCCAGCTGCACTAACCTGACTTAAGCTTTGCCTTCCAGTCTTCTGGAGGGTGAGGATGGCTTTGCGGGTGGGGTAGCCCAAGGCTATGACGGGCTCGATGAGGTCTCGCTCCTCTTGGCTCAGCGCAGAGAGCAGGTCAGCTGCCGAATCCGGCTGGGATCTGTGGGAACTGAGAGGTCGGGCAGGCGTGGAGGCAGGGGGGAGGCAGGCGTAGGGGCTGAGGGACTGCAAGAAAAAAAAAAAAAACAACACAGCAGATGGTCTTCTTGCTCCAGCTCATGAAATTATGTTAAACAACCCAAGCTGAAGCAATGCTTTCAAATGCTGGCAGTTACCTTGCTCTCTCCAGAACAGGAAAATTCCCACACATGGAACAAACCCCCATGGGCATCAAAGGAGACTGGACTTAATTAAATCCAGGCTCAGCTATAGATACAGATCGGAGAAAACAGAGCTCAGGAGGGTTCACAGGGCAAAGCGAGCAAAAGCAGCTTCCTTTCCCTGGGAATTCTGGTCATCTCTCCAGCGAGAAATGCCATGCTTGTCCTTGACCGGCCAAGCAAGAGGCAGCGCTGCCCACAGACAGGCGATGCAGCAGGAGGATGCTCCCCTGATGCCTCGATTACGCCCGTGACGTTTATCAGATGTATTTAGGGTTCCGTTATAAAACCATCTCCAGAAATGACCTTGCACATCCATGCACTTGCTGGGGGCTGAGGCTTTAGCGTTCAGCACGATGCATGTGCAACGGCAGCCGAGCAGGGTGGGCGATGTACAAATACACACGGGCATTTAATCGTTCCTTAATTACCCTATGTCTAATGTAACTACATATAAATAACCTGGCCTTTCAGGTGTCTGATGGTTTTAGTAGTAGGTTTTCAGTAATTCATCTCCTAAATCTCTCAAGTAGCTGAGTGAGATGTGATTTCTTAAAAAACACGGTGCAATTCAGATTTAAGGTGCCAAAGCAATATTTACTCCGTATTTCACATCACCATCTCTATCACTAAATGGTTTCTATTTCTAGTGGGATTATGAAGTCCCAAGTTTCCTAGAAAAGACGTGATGGCTATAAGGGGTCATTTCGCCATAAAGTCTGTTTATGTCTGTTAGAGGGGGAAAAATGGAGAGGAAAGAGGGAAAAAACCCTTATTTCACTTTTTTTTAGTGTTTCGATTGAAAATCAAGTAAGACACCTTGCGGGTTGGGAAAACCAGGAATGTTTTGGTTAGGACAGAGCAAGTAAACATGCTCCCAGAAGGCTTGCCTTTAAACCCCGGCAAAAACAACTCCCTTCCTTCACTTCTTACCAAAACTCGTCAGCAATTTCTTATGGGTTCAGTGCTCCCAAAACCACATTTCAGTTCCATTTTGCTCATCAGACCCCAGCAAACGGGACCAATTCAATACCCTGCACCTCCCTCCTGTCACAGCAACAAGAAAAGGGCTACCAGAAGAAAACATCTCACCGGCACCGTGGGCTTATGCCGTTTGATCGGGGGGATCGGCGCAGCCGGAGGAGCTGGGACCAAGGTCCCCAGGTGGGACACGTCCGGGGCTGGCCCGTACTTGATGCTGCGACTGGTGCGGGGACACTGGGGGAGCGGCCGTGGCACCGGGACCCCTCTGTTCTCCGTGGCGGCTCTGTTCAAAGGATGCACCAAAGCAGCCAGCTTCCTCCTGGCCGCTTCCAGCTCATTCTTCATGTTGTTAAATATCACCATGGATCTTCTCTGCTTGCTCGGGTCCAGGCTGGCTGGGTTGCGACTGCCTTTCTCCGGCGAGGGCTCCAGCAAGCCGGGCGATGTCTTTGGTCGGGTCTGGTAAAAGCTGGGATGCGGAGCCACACCTTTCCCAGTGTTCCTCCTCCTGGAAATCTTTTCGTCCTTGTCATTCTCTTCCCAGGAGGTCGAGGAGTACTCATCGTCCTCTGAGTACTCATCTTCCTCCGAGTGCCAGGTCTCACTCTCAGTGTCGGACAAGGCACCTCTACCTTTGGCGTGCCCGTAGCTGCCGTCGGGAG
>NW_009616300.1:14099-15787 GCF_000690535.1 Cariama cristata
CGTAGCGTTCGGGGGGGTCCCCCCAGCACCAGCCAGCACGGCGGAGCCGTGGGGACGACTTCAGAGGTGACCCGATGCCGGGAGGTTTGCTGCTGAGAGGCCACCTCAACCCAGTAAAGCACTTTTCTTTCCAGTGAGAAGTCATGCTGCAGAAGAGTGAGAAGCAGGTGGTGAGGGCATCTGGAACCAGACCACGGAACAAACCACGCACTTCACGAGGGCACCTTAAGGGCCGCATCCTTCCCATATTGGCTCCTATTTCCCTGAGCTTCGGGGCTGGCTGTAGGATTGGGCAGTGCCAGCCTCATCCCTGTAGGGAATCCTCAAATTTATACGTGAAAAAAATCTGGCTACAAAGTCATTGCTATTTTGAGTGGTATCTACAATTCTTTCAATGGGTGTTTTATGCTCAGAGGTGGTTTTGTGTCACTTTGGCTGCTGTGGAAGGGGAGAGGGTGCAGACAGGAGATGCGGGCATCCCAATTTCAGGCAGCTGTGGAGAGGCACCGCATCCAGCCGCAGGCTACAGGCTGTCCCCAGGACGGTGGCAGAGCTCCTTTGTGGCCCTCATTAGTGGCACCCGGCAAAGCATGGGGGCTCAGGAGCCACCAAGGGGGGAGATGCCACCTTGGGCAGAGACAGGACCAGCCATGGGAGCCTCCGGTGGCGCCGGGGGCTTGGCTGACGGTGGCAGAGGGGCTTGGCTGGTCCCCAAACAGAGTTGTCATTTCCACATAGTCCGGCTTAAAATATTAACGTGTTTGAGACTGAAATCCGAGGGTTTTCCTGGAATAAACAAGCCTTGCCTGTCTCAGAGCTCTCCAAACAAGGTCTCCTCCGGACAGGCAGGCAAGTACATTCACAGCCTAGGAATGCTGTTTTTGCTGCTCCCTGCCACTTGTCAGTTGTGGACCCAAACCAGCCTTCCCAAGGAAAACACCACCACGTGTCTCCAGAAAGATCAGCCTGGACCACCAGGGCAATCGCTTGACCTTGGCAGGGAGCACCAATGCATCCCTGACCAGGGAGAAAACTGGGGCAGGGGGTTTCCTGGGATAGGGTGGGGTGGTGGAACACCTCAGCTGGTCCATGGGGATGCAGACCATCACCTGCCTTTATACAGGTGGCAAAAATTGCATGCATTAAAATTTCCTTCAAAGAAATTTCTTAAAACGAACAACACGGTGATTCTTCTTGTTAAACACATCCTGCAGATTTGGGATGTGTCATTTTTGCAGGAGGGATGAGCAAGGCTGAGCTAGCGAAAAGCCAGATGTGGGGTTTACTACTGATTCAGCCATCACCAGGAGTGAGCAGAGGCTGTTTGGGATCACCCAGATTGCCTTCCCCCCGTCAAGTGCACTGACCCCATTTACGGGCCAGACTACTTAAGGCTAAACACGCAAAGTATTTCTGAAATCGTCTTCCACTGGAGCTGCCCTAGCACTACCCGTAAGCCTGGAGAGCCGACTCCATGCCTCCAGTGCAACTGTACAGGGAAAGGCTTCCTACCTCCTTCCGGGGCACAGACAGCTCCTTTGAATCTCTGTGACGGGGTTTTAAATTGGTGACAAAGCTGTTACAGCAATAGGTGTAGATTCAAAAGCAGTTTAGGACTGAGCAATGTGGAGGATCACAAAGTACCACAGGATATTTTTTATACACACACATATATATATATATATTTT
>NW_009616301.1:0-27183 GCF_000690535.1 Cariama cristata
TGGCAGGACTGGCCACAGACGTGCAGACGGTGTAAGTGAGACTCCCTCCCAGCCCTGCGTTCCCATACTGAGCCTGTAAGAGGCATATTTACAATAAATACCGAGTGGCAGCTTATGCCGAGCATAAATGTCTTTGTTTATTCGTGGGGGAGACTATAATAGCTGGGTGCCAGCACTCCCTTTCTTCATCTCCCTTCAGTGGGAGTTTTTTAAATACAACTGCCTGTGATTTAAGATCACATCACTGCTAAGCCTTAACTGCAAGTATAAAAGGAGCTGCATCTGAAATACCTACCTGTCTTCGGCGTGCGTCAGGAGGTGGTATCTGTCAGCGTCCAGTAGAACAGTTTAGGCTGGGGTGAAGGTGAAAGGAAAAGGAACCTGCCTCTGCTTTAATGCTGATTCTCATCTCTTGCAGTGCCCAGAGACTGAAGTTCAGGCTGAATCTCTACGAGCTGAAGGAAGGCAGGCAGATCAAACCTCAGACTTTTATGAGCATGGTTTCCAATCTGCTGTATGAGAGACGGTAACTGTCAAACAACAGAATCGCTGTTTGTGTGTCAGTGAAGGCTGTGCTTGTTGGAGTTGATCTGATTCTAGAGAGATGGAAGGCTGAGGAGGCCTCATGTAACAACTACTTGTGGTATGGCAAAAGGAGACTCTAATCCAGTGACGAATGTTATCTTCAGCTTCCTTGGAAAAGACTATTGAGCATTGCTAAAATAATCCTGTAGCAGTACAAGTTTGTTCTGTTTCTTGTGCTAAAACCATTGCAGGGTGCTTCCAGGTTGACCTGAAAGGTCCCCCGACCAAAAGCATCTGTGGGATGTTTTCCTTGTATGGATATTTATGTGGGATATGGAACTGCATCAAGGTGGTTCGACTGCTCTATGCCATGTTGTTCTTCACAGGTTTGGACCTTACTACACAGAACCAGTCATTGCCGGGCTGGACCCCATAACACACGAACCTTTCATCTGCTCTCTAGACCTGATCGGCTGCCCGATGATAACCGATGACTTTGTGGTCAGCGGCACCTGCTCCGAGCAGATGTACGGCATGTGTGAGTCCCTCTGGGAGCCCGACATGGTGAGTGAGGCAGCCAGGCTCAGCTCCGATTCTTGGATTCAGCCTCCTGCTGTTAAGCGGAGAACCTGAGATAACATGGGTTGGATGAAAAGCTCTGTCCTTTGGTACTTCCCGAAGGAGCTCAGGAGAACAAAGAGGCTGTAGCTTATAACAGCCCGCAGGAAAAATCTTGTAGCGTCTTGGATGATACTGTGGGGTTTGAAGAAAATCTGATGACTCAACATTCAATTTTTACACCAACTAAAATAGCTTCTGTTCCTCAGGAACCCGATCACCTCTTCGAAACAATCTCGCAGGCCATGTTGAATGCAGTGGACAGAGATGCCATATCTGGAATGGGCGTGGTAGTACACATAATGTAAGTGCTGCTCTCTTCCCCTACAGAATAGAGGTAGAATTTAACAAGCTATGCGTTAAAGTCAGTTGAGGGGTTGGTTTCCAGGGTATCCCTAATCCTCCTCCCTTCCAGCAGTATCTTTAGCAAAGTTTTGTCCATTCCAAGTGTTTTCTTTCATAAAATGGCTGCTCTCTGTTGCAGTTCATGGCTATTGCTAGAACTGCAGGAGCCATGGGAAATTAATCCTAGGGTTAGACTCTTGCTGTGTAGGGATTCCCTGGCGGCATTCCCATCGGTATGTAGGAGTGTGACTCCTCACTTATGGGTAGCACTGGCCAGGAGGATGCTCTTTGCCACAGCTGGATGCAACCCTAACTTCCCGACTCTGCCATCAGACTGACTTCTGAAGCAGCTTCTTTTGCTTGTGGTGCTGTTTTCACTGCAGCATCCCGGGCACTGCTGTTTACTGAACCCAGTGGAGCTCCCCTGGGGTGAAGTGGCAGGAGGATGGGGTTTCCTCAGTAGTAACGGCCACCTTCAAGTTCAGCTGATCCTGCCTGCACTAGCAAACTACCTACCTATGCACACTGCGACTTCCTAATGCAGTCACAAGCTGTGGTAGGTATTAAACGTCCATTTACTAAGAGTCTTCTCTCTTTCCTCCTCTAGTGAAAAAGACAAGATCACCACCAGGACCCTGAAAGCTCGCATGGACTAGCCCAGCACATCTGCTCATGTCTTTCACATCCCAGTCTGCTTGGAACTTTTTTAAATAAAACTCTCTAATGTAGCAAACTTTCCTTTTCTTGAGTCTGAACACTGGGATTAAGTTCTCATTTCTAAAGCTATCAGAAGGAGCTTGGGTTTTACATGGTAGCAGGGCTTACCTATGCTAATCTCCCTCGGTACACCGATATTGTGTGAGTGACTGAGCTCACACCTGCACCCCAGGGAGTCAGCAGCATCTCCGTCAGGCAGTATGGCAGTATTAGCTTTTCCTGTCAAATCTAATTTGTTCTCCTATGCAGGACTTGGTAAAATCCTTTCTTACTTAAACCCCCCCATTTTACAGGCACGTATAAAAAGACTTCTCCAGTTGCAGTTAATCTAGGACTTAAAACGACCACGTACCTGATGGAGTAACAGTTGATCGTTAGAACAATTTAAAGAGGACAGCAGTATGGCACAGATGTACACAAAGTTTTAATTTTATTTTTCTCTGGTTGGAGACTCATCTTGAAACATGCATGCATTTCAAAACAGTAACAGTGTCTCAAACTGCTCCTAGCAAACAGACAAGCACAGAGGACTTAAAATTTCTATTTAAAAAAGAGCAGTGAAAAAACCTAGAATGCTTTTTTTTTTAGTTTTAGATTAAACTTAATTTATTCACATTTTTTCAGTTGCACTGATTATCCCTGCCCACCCTTGTGACCTGTGTGTAATAGGCTCACTTGACACAACTCAATCCAGCTGCATTTAGCACTGTGCAGCTAAACAAAGACCAGCACAACTTCTGAGCGATGAAAATGAAACCACTGAAAATAACGGATGACCAGCAGTTGGTTTCCCGAGCTTTGCCATCACTATTACACAAGATACTCATTTCAAAGAGCAAGGAAAAATCAGTAGTGGCTAATAGGGATACCGGAGAATGGCTCTGCAGAAGTACGGGCAGTTGATAGGCAAACCTGAAATAGGGCATTGAGACAGAGACGGGGAGAGGATAGC
The DNA here is from genome assembly GCF_000690535.1 of Cariama cristata. Lineage (NCBI taxonomy): Eukaryota > Metazoa > Chordata > Aves > Cariamiformes > Cariamidae > Cariama > Cariama cristata. The sequence goes on from NW_009616301.1 coordinate 3,158, forward strand.
CGTTTTGTTTTTGGAGCTATTGTAAGGACGATCTGTCTCAGATCGGTTGCGCAGCGTTGCAAACCAAGTTTAGGACACGCACGCTGACTTTGAAAGGTTTGTACCACTGCGAGGTTAAATGCTTTGACCTCTGTGCAGCTTGAAGGGAGGCATCTATAAAGACTGCATAGTAGTCACAGGACTGGGAGACATCCGTCCATCGAGGCTAAGACACAACCCCTACCAAACACAGCCCATAACTACAACACAACCTCGCTTTGTGCCTTTCTTGGGCTAAGAGGCAAGTCCCCAGCTGACGTCCCCGCTGAAGGTAGCTGTGTCAGCGCTCCGGAGGGGAAAGCAGGAGTTTCCACCCCGAAAAGGAAGTAAGACTCAAGTGGTTTAGTGTTCTTGCTGATTACGATAATCCAAACCAAAACTAGGATGTGGGAGTACAGCCTCATTTATGCGGGAAATCTGGAGTCACCTACTTCCCGAGAAGTTCTCCCTGTGATGAATTTCACGATCATGGCTTTTATAATTAAAACCAGGTCAATCAGAGGCACGTACAAGACCAGAGGGAAGGATCTCACTGCTCTTTGCCGTGAGAAGCAAACTCCTGCTGACATTCTGCTTACCTATAGCAAACGCCAGGCCCTCTTCCTAGCGCTGACACAAAGGGTGGGTGCTGCCTGGTACCTCCAGAACCCGTGGTTCCTATTAAAGGATGACCCAACATGTTCTTGAGTGTTTTTTATTGCCCTATTGGTGCAGAACAGCACCCAAACTGTGACTTTACACTCTGCCTTCCCTCTCCCACTCTTATTTACGCTGTAGGAGCTATCTCAATGGGGAAGATGTAAGTTCTAGGTTCAAAGCAGTTTTTAGATTTTGACAGATCGGGCCCATGTTCAGAAACAGAAAGACCCTCAGTATGGGCAGGACTACAGGTCCTGCAGCTCACTTCTCACACAAACTCACCCTGCCTTCGGGCACTGGAGAGACACTGCACACTAAGATATTTTTTCTTTTTGAAACTCCAGTTGACCAAAGAATTGCACCACAATTTCTTGAAAAATCCTGCACTCTGACCAGGATCTGAGTGATCGGCCTAGCTACTGCAACTCTTTCAGCCGAGGGTGATTTTCAGTCAAATGCGCTTCACTGTAAAGTGTTCCGCAGGGTACATGCTATAGACAGAAATATCTACATTCAGCAAACTAGAACTAAATTCACATCAGAAACAGACAACAAACTAGCACAAGCAGTTGTAAAACCAGAATTGAAAGGGCTGGGTTTTCTTTTTAAATACTTGAGTTAAAAAAGTGACCTACAACAAGATTAAAAAAAACCCAAACAAAATAAAACAACAAAAACAAAAGAAAAAGTCCCTTTTAAAAACAAATCAAATATTTGCAGCTTCACTTCTTATTCTGGTAATAAAAATACTGTCTAGAAACAAAAACTAGCATTTTTAACGTAATGCTGCCTCTCAAAATGTAAACAATATACAAAATGCTTATGTTAAACAAAGTTACATACCTGGGTAATACATCATTAAGTGAGAAAATTGCATTTAATTACTTTAGTACACACAGTATGGCAACTTGACAGAAGTGGCAGAATTGGGAAGTGCTATAAGTGAATAGAGTTTATGGGGCTTTTCATATCACTTGAGCCAGAGACAGCCAATTTAATTCCAGCAGGAGTTTGTTTGGAGTGGAATAAGAAAATATAGTTAACTGCTCTTAAGCCCTTACTATCATGACTTCTGTAAAGATTGCTGCAAGAACTAACTGCATTTTAATTTCATTCCTGTTTATGAAATTCACTGAATGAGACTGTCGCTCCTAGCTATGCAAGCTTCATTCCTCTACCTTCTTCGGGTTGTTTGTTTTGTAGCGTCTCATTGCAGGATGTCTGCAGTTCACTAATTTCCTTCTCTCTTCCTCCCCCCTTTTTCTCTTCTTTTTTAAATACATTATTTAAAGATAAACAGTTTAGAATGTACAAGCTAGTTTCCCAAAAGGAGAACGGCAAACTTACCAGGCCAAAGTTGCAGATTCAATGTAGATTTTTAAAACTGTCAAGAATAAAAAGTGATTGGTATTTAATTTCTAATTGATAGTAAACTTAAATGCTTATTGTTTAAGAGACAAGCAACCAATATAATGCCCACAAAACTAAGCTGATGAAACCCTCTAAGTCCTCCCTTTTCAAAGTATTCTCATAGCTGCGTTTGGTTTGTGGCTCTTCCAGCTACACACCTTAAGACGAGACTCTTGAGCCTCCCACACGAGGGTGCGTTAGCCCCCACATCACACAGAACAGGGATCGGACTACAGTGGCAGAAGAAATTTGTCCCATGTCAAAGGGAATGACCCATGAATGAACAAAAAGATTCATATCCCATTATGACCCCTAATATTAATTTTTGATTTCTTAAAGACACTGTTTATGGTGCACTCTTATGGGCTGAAACTTTATAGCCCCCTTTTGTCCCCTTCAAAGTTGAGACCTGTGGGATTCAACATCATGAATGTGGGTATGAACATAAAAAAACCCAAGCCCACATTCAGAATCCAGACCAGAGCTAGCGTTAGTCTAGGGAAATTACCAGGATGTGATGAGCACCAGTTATCTCTCAAAAGGACCAAATTCCACACAGCAAACTGTAGCACGCGTTACACCACAGGACAGACATTCGAAACAGCTTATTCCCGAAACAAAGGCATATGTGAAAACAGTTTCAAGGCAGATAAGCAACATGTTTCAACTGCAAGAGGTTTGTTCAAAATGCTAAATCCTGCTTAAAAAGAAACAGAAAATTAAAAAAAGAACCAAAAGATCTGTAACTGTTGTGCAGCAGAGCTAACAAAACCCAAAGCAAGTCTGACAAGCTTGGCTGTGAAACATATTACAAGCATTCTGGAGACAAAACAGGACGTTATTCAGTCACGCAAATCAGTTCCAATTCCTTAGGGGGGGAAAATAATCTGGCGCAAGTGTTCAAACATTTCCACTCCTTGACTGTTGCTCTAGAGATGGGTATGGAGCAGAGAAGAGTAAAAACAATCACAGCTCAAGTCCTGAGTCCTCTTGAGCAGTGGAAACTTGCTCCACAGTCACAGCTCCCAGCACTCCCCACTGGTAGCGAGTCCAATTCCTTCGTGTGCAAGTCACATTGCCATTTAAAAAATAAACCAACTAACCAAAGAACCTCTGTCAGGAAACAAATTCAAGTACCTGTTGCAGATTGGGCAAGTAAGGAAGACTGAACATTAGCTAGATTAACACTGGCAGAACTGCAATGTGAAGCTGTAGTCTAAGAGACACGGCAATTCCTGACTGAGGTGCGACAGGGAAACGTCCCAGATAGTCAAATACTATCCCGTATCTACAGGTACAAAACGCCTTTTTTTTTTTCCTCTTTTATGAAATCTTCGTAGCTGGCCAATTTAAAGCACAATGGGTCCAAGCACATTATTATCTGAGGTTGTTCGATGCCTCTACTACTTCTCATACTGTTTTTTTTAGGTTCTAGGAGTTACACCTTTTTAAGCGATCATCTTTGGTAGATGTTCATTTCCCTCGTCTTGTAAATCAAGTGCAGTTACAAAAAAGTTTTTGTTACTTAAATTAACCAAAACATATAAAGTGTCCCAGTCTGAATTTACCTAAAGTTCAGCGACTCCTCCTTATCAGAGTAGTACTTTCCATCCTTGAAATGGTGAGCTATTTTCCTTCCAATTCCTACCAAGAGGGAAATAAAAGGGCTTGTATGTCTTTCTGGTAAAGACAGTCCAACAAAAAAAAAAAAAAAGTAGTAGTAGTTTGTGGAATCAGGCACTGCTTCACTCCCACTGAACGTGATCTAGAGCGACCCCTTTATACAGTGCCACGTATCATATCCCTATGGGATTCTCTTGATCAGAAAGGAGAAAATGTCATTAGAAAGAGCAGTGCTGAAACAATGCACTTTTCTTGTTTTAAAAAGCCCTCAAATCTATGTCTGGGCACTTCTGTAACATAAAACCCCACTTTTCCACCTGGGTCAAGTGGACTGTTGGAGGGTGCACCTAGAATTAGTTTTCTCTTAAGTCACACAGTGCCACACACTCACTCTTGCACACACACGCACACACACATGCACACCCCACATGCTGCTACAGTGTCTGTTTTAGTGTCACAGGCTGCATTCTGTTTGGAAGTAGCCCCTCTTCTCTTCGTTTCTCGCTGAAGGCTGAAGACGACTATGTCAGGATATTGGAGATAAATTCATTGAAGCGTTTAGAGTACTGCTCTGGGTTCACGGTGGAGATCTCTGCCCCAGCCTGCAAGGCAGAGAGGAGAGACAAGTCACAACACCCTCCTCGAAGGGCAGACCCTGCAGCACGGCAAAGCGTGGAGGAGGGAGGACAGCCAGGAGTGATCATGTCAGCACAGCCTGTCTCTGTCGCGAAAGCCCCACAGCAAATGCAAGTTCTAGGAAAAAACAACACCCAGAGAGATCTAGAGAGATCCCCAAGGAAACTGATTTTAGCTCCAGCCGGATCTTCTGCAGACCACTGAGTCAAAGCATTGGATTTGTTCCCTCATGATTTAGAGGGGATTGGGAAGGAGCACGAAAAACTCCATGTCCTGCTAAGCTGGGCTGTTTTCAAGCCCTTTTGGGAAGTTCAGGATTGCTGCCAGGAAACAGGACTGGCCCCAGGAAAGGGGCAGGGTAGTCCATCTCCCTGCAGCCAGTCCACTCTTGCTCTGTGAGGCTGTTGGTGCCACACCAGGGAAATCAAGCACCTCCCAAACTGGGACGTAAATGCAAGTCATCTCCAACGAACCAGAGGGAAAGCCTTTCCAAGACAGTCTGAGGAGGTGGTAAGTGAGGGAAGAGCTGTTCTTAGGCACAGGATCACTGGAGAATTTCCATAACGGTAGAAAAATCAGTGTCAGGAGACATCACACATACACACAGAGGCATGCAGGCAAAGCAGAAGCCCCAAAGCCCATCCTCCATGCGGGTGGCAGGCTGCTTACCCCATGTTTCACTGTTTTGGCAGCATGTGCAGCTTTCTTCTTCGCATCATATGGTGTAAGAATGTCTATAATGGCCATGAAGTACACTTCCTTCTTGGGGGCACCTAGCAAGGCAAGAGAGTCACTAGCACACCCTGAGCTGTGAGCAAAGCCCAGCTGCAACCCCCTCCTTAAGAACTATATGGCAGATCTGTTTTAATGCAACTAGTAGAGAAAGCAAGGCAGCTGGAGGCTGGAGAAGGGTAGAGAAGAACAACTGGAAACAGCCCACCCAGAAGCCCACACGCTCTCTGAACATGCCACTACTCTCCAAGCATCACTTCTACCTAATTGCAACTCACACCATCCACCACAAGAAACTACACAGCAAAGGAGAGACACCTGGCAAGGTCTCTCTCTGTGGACAGTCCTCCCACTTCATTTATCCCAGCCAGACCACAGGACGCCTCCTCTGCCCTCCAGACCTTCTTCAGGGCAATATTCCATGCTACTCACTTTCGTGGCTTTTCATGGCGTAGACGTCAACAGAAGGATCGAACTCTCCAGGCCCAAAGAAGCGAGGGTAGTTGAGGAGATTGCCAGGGCTGTCAGGGGGTGTGCCATAGGAGGAAATGGGATTGCCTCCGAGACCATCGTTCTCACACTCCTCATCCTCTGCCCGATCCTCTACTTCCATCTCTTCCTGCTCTGCTCGGTCAACATCGTGGATCCCAACCAGCAAGCTGTAGTCCATAATCTTCAGCTGAGCTAAGAACTGGGAGAAAGAGGTAAGTAAAACAACAGCATCCATGTGGGATCAGAAATTCTCAGTCCTACCCTGCCAGTATCTCCCTAAGAAAGGGCTCTAGCGAGAGCTAAACCCTTACTAAGACTCCAGAGAATCTACTGCCATCAGCATAACCGTGACTGTATTTGCTTGACTGATCTAGGAATTACTTGCTTTTCAGTCACCGCTGCACGCCTTGAGCCAGAGGCCAGAGTTAGGATCCAGTTATGGGAGACAGAGTAAAAGCTGTCCCCCATGAAACTCTACCTCCACATCCCGCTTCAGCTTTTCAAGGAAGTTCTTTTTACTCTCTTCTCCAACATGTAGCTTCTGACCCTCATTCAAGAAGTCGTTGTCCTTGAACGTCGGTAGATCCTTGGCCTGCAACAAAAAGCCTGTGTTAAATTCTCCAAACCCCTACTTCTTGGGAGAGGGCTGGTCCACTTCTCCATTAGCAATATGTTGATTGTACAGAGACTCTGATCAAGTGTGGGATTGCATCAGGATCTCTTGCCTGTTTATGAGGTGAAGTGGCTCATCCTGTCCACTAAGTATGAAAATGGCATCAGGCAGAGCACAATATTTGTCAACGAATCCATGTGCTGAGCTGTACCTACAGGGGAAACTGAAGGGAGACACAGAGAGCAACTCGACTTCAAAAACTGCCGGGAAGATGTGCTGCAGGCAGAAAGCTTGACAGCTGGGCTCCAGCCAGAGATGGTCCAACCAGCTCCCAGAATAGAAAAGAAATTCATTTGGTTGGCTTCTGACTGGGAGGGAAGGCATGGTAAAAATGCTTCTCTCCCTAAAGACTTGAGAGAAAAATTAAAACCACAGCTTTTTGAGGAATCTGCTTGCAGCAGGCCCTGAGGATTTCTCAGGGATCTGGAAGAACATACAACCCCTTTGTGCAACTGGGAATTAAATTATTTTGTTCTTAGAATGACATATGAGCGCCTGGTGGTTTTATATAGATCTAATATGAACGGTTTGAGACAAACTGCATAAGCAGAAAAAGCTAGAGAGTGAACATCCAGCAACCTGGGAACACTTGGGCATGATGAAGCTGTGCCTTGATGCCAGAGCATTCATTGTAAATGGGGGTTCCTTGGCTCATGCCAGAGCTCTAAGTTTAGGGCAGGCTGGAATAAACTTACTCTGCAGTCCCAAACCTGAAAATCCCACGTGCCTGTGCAAAACATGTAATACCATGAATTAATGCTGTGATTTCAACAGGACTTTTCATGGCAGCATCACAGTCAAAGTTTTGCAGGAGCAGGATTCTTAATCGTAAGTTCCCCTAATGGTACCAAAAAACAAATTCACGAACATGCTGAGATATGCCGAGAATCTGAGGAGCTGGTCTGGTTTGCAAAAGCTAACTGCTGACCTGACTCAGTTTGGTACACAGGGAGCACTATGAAGAAATCCTTCCACAAAGACACCATTGCACTAATGTGAGTTTTGGTACTTGTGGGATTGTCCCCCAAGAAGTTCCACCCACTCCTGGCAGTGTCAACATAACAGAGCAGGGCAGGGCAGCACCAGCTCTGCACCTTCTCTTCCTGAGCAGTTACTGGGCACAGCCTGAAAGGTGGGACAGAAACAGGTTATCACTCAGGGCCCATTTAATATCCCCTGCTCAATACCCCTTTGGAAAAGGGAAGTCAGTTGGATCCCATCTGCTTCCAACCACCAGGAGGAAGGAAAGGCTGGCTAGGAGTGGTCCATACCTTCTCTTTATCGCTTGCTTCCCTGGATACTGTTGAGCCCTGATAAAAGAATAAAGAAAAGAGCATTGCTGCACTACGTGTCATAATCCCAAAAAATTCGCAGACACCATTTAATTCCTCCATGCAGAAAAGTATTTTTAAAATTGGTGCTCAATCCCTTTTTCATGCCTGAGACAGACTTACAGAGCACCCTGGTGTAGTGTAGGCCACTTGGGATAGGGCAATGGAACAACATTTGAGCCTCAAGTGAAGCCCCAGCCAGAGCTCCCAAAACCTAATCCCCTGAACAAAAAGCAAAGCCCAGGACCTTGTCAAGGAGGTGTTACAAAGACCAGCTACCAACCCTCCTGGAAAAGGAGCTCTCAGCTCCACAACTGCCCTCCAAATCCTCACCTTCAGGTCATATTTCCGGTGCACAGTCAGCCTGTGACTAAATACATTTCTGGTAACCACCATGTAGGTTTCTACTCCATCCACGGTGAGCCGATACATGCCAAGGAACTGGGGCAGGAGGGTGTTCCCATGACACTCCACTATGAACTGGAGGAGAGCAGAGAAGGGAAGGGCAGAGAAAGATGGTACTGTCACACAAAACCCATCTCTGACAGAATACAAGCTCAGCAAAAAGCTGATAGCGAAGCCTCCAGTTCCAGCCACCTGACACCGGCATGAAAGGAAAGGAGGCTTGCAAATGGCTCCTAGGGTCTCAAGAAAAGCAAGTTAGGGCATTGTAAGAATCTTCCATCCCCGAGCTGAGACAGAGCATCCCATTGTGTGAGCACGTCCAGCCTGCTGTAACAGGCTAGGTGTGCATGTCCGTTACTCAGTCTCAGTGGGGCGAGTCTGTTGTTGGCACTGGCTAACTTCACTTCTTGGGGTTATGTTAGCGCATCTGAAAGTAAAGAGGAGATGGACTGGCAGATAATGTGGACCAGGGCAGAACGTTTCCAGCTGTCCCACTTTGCCCCCCACTTCCTTGTTGCGCGTAACTGTCTCTTCCCTGGTCCCTCTGGAAAGTCTAATTCAAACGACTGAATTAGGAGCACGTTTACAGATCTGAGGTATCAGCGATCCATAATTCATTGATGTAAGGAACAGGGTGAGGTGTGAAGAGGCTCAGCACTGTGAAGAAACAGGCAGCTGTGCCATAATTGGCTCTCAGATGCTAAGAAACACCGTTTTCTTCTGCAAAAGCTATTTGCAAGCTCTGCCAGGTTGCACACTGTGAATCCAAGCTCCAGTTCCCCAGCGGATCACAAGATGCTCCCCAAGGTGTTTGCCACCTCCCGACCCAGGGTTCCAGACTCACCGTACCTGATGGTACTTCTTTAAGATGTTGTGCATCTCTGCTACATCCTCGCTCGACACTGCCTTAATGACAAACCTCCTGTCGTAGGTGGTGAGGAACCGGGCCCCACATCGGCCCTGGCTGTCACTGTTCACTGGGGCGCTTCGTGTCACCGAGTTCTGAGGGAACCAGAACAAAAAAGTGGGGAGGAGAGGCAGAAGCTGCCATCTCCCCAGAAAAGAAAGAAGAGCAGTCTTGGAAAGCAGATGAGACATGGGTTACCAGGGCCAGCTCCACAACCTAGCTCTGGAACAACAGACATCCCAGGGACTTTGTGCTCCACCTTTGTAACTGTGACAGCATCCTGGCCAAGCTTCAGACCACACTTGCAAACACACTCCAATTGTGACCGTTAATAAGCAAGCATCCTCGAGTGTTCAGCACTACTGAGGTTAACCCAATTGTTTAGAAGCCTGGACGTGGAGTTTAGAGCTTTCATCTGGGCCTTCTATTTGTTTACATGTTTTACTCCAACACTTGGCATGCATTTTTGAAGATGTTTTTTACCAAGGGTTTTTTAAAGAGGTTGTATACACAGGCCAAGACTTCTTAGCATTTCCTCCTGGAAATTTAAGAACAGTCAGGATATTTCCAAGGTTTAAGGAAAAACAGAACAAAATGAATGAAATGACCTGCCTTTTTTTCCATCAAAGAGCAACCTAAACTGGCAAAAGTCTCATTGTTTGGGAATTCTTTACGGGCCATCCTGAAACCAAAAGCCACCCTCAGCCTCTGCTATTCTTACAACTGGACAAAAAAGATGGTGAGTATAAATAGCTTGGTTGTTCTTCCAACAACCAGTAGCATCTGTCTTTATATCCCTGTCTCCATCCTTAGCAATGAAACACTGCAGCTTCTTTTTGTACTTGCAGCACAACTGGAAAATCCCATGCAACTGCAGAGCAAGTAACTACCACGTTCCCTGAGCCACAACATGAGCTCTTTGTTCTGATGCCTCTCCCGATGTAGGGAGGTTTGCTGTGAGCCTCATCCCACTGTTAGAGCCACTGCTCTTCACACCTTCCAGACGAAGCCAAGCAGGTCATCAGGTCCTGTTTGTTTCCTCCATCACTTCTCAGCAACGGCCTTCCACCTCCACCAGCCCAGTCACCAGCATTTGTTCAGAAGCCATTTTGTCAACCAACAGTATGGGCTCTCACTAGCATCTACTTGCCACTGGTGCAAGCACATGGGGAGAGCTGAGAGTTGTGCTTTGAAACACAGTGGTATTGACAGCTGGATAAGGGTCTTTAGCTGAAGGTACCTGTGTCTTTCAGGGCTGGACAATGAATTTCAGGATGTCTTTTTTTAGCTGCTAGTTACAGTTCTCTCCTTCCCTCAGCTCTCTGAAGAGCAGACAGCAGAGGGAGTCTGCTCTTCTGCAGACGCAGACACGCAGGCCAGCAGAGCCTGCTGAGAAAGAGGGATTTACCATGTCACGCTGCAAGTGAGCCGAGAGGTTTCCTTTCAGAATGAAGCATTTAAAGCTTTTAAAACTTTAATGAAGCAGGGGAAAAACTCTACTCCTGCCAACAGCTTTAGAAACCGTCAGGAAAATAAAAGGCAAACAAAAAACCGCCTTGCTTCTTGCTGACATTTGCACATGAGTCTGTGCTACACAGTTTAATCACCCCTCACCTCAAAACCACAGAGCTTTTCTTCTAGAGGAGATGGGAAGCAGAAATCGTGACCACATATGGACATTACCAAATTCACAGCCCTTAGGTTTACTTCATTCCCTTCCTGTCACTCCCACCTCTTCCACAGTTCGGGTGTTATATTTAGCATTCTGGCTTGATTCCCATGCAAGCCGTCACATTTTACCCACCTGAATTTAGCTCAATGAATGTTTTCTGCTTTCTGTTCTGGCTGGACGCTTCTAGAGAGCCAAAATGCTCTACCCCAGAGATGGGAGAAGTAATCCTTCAGAGCAACAGGTAAAGCGTAAATGATAAACCAGGTATTGAGAACCAACAAGATTATTGGTAAGTTACTTCACATGGTTCTCATCATTTCTTAAAAGAAACTGAGGAAAAAAAATTCTAAAATATACTACAATGGATGGAGGGGGAGAAAAAATAACTAGGAGCTAATGACTTCACTGCATGCAAGTACGTTGACGGGTATGGAGGAAGCCATCACACAAGTTCATTCCCTGGTACAGCCAGCCCCAGGGGCAGGGTGTTGCTGGCCAAGCAGCCTCCTCACGAGCCGTACACAGCCTGGCATGAACTACTGTCACCAGACCAGGACGCAATGGTACTGCTTCTCCTGGCAAAATGCCACTGCTGCCTAGAGAACAAGCTTGACGGTAGGAGGGAAAAAAATAAAATTAATAATCTAACAGGCATGTGCTCAAGAAAAGCATGGACTGAGCAGCCACATCCTGAAAATAAAAGAGATCTTCCATCACAAGCAGGAGAGATCTGTGTGCACAACTCATGGCTCACAGGTCTTTACAAGGCCCTGAGCACACCCAGGCACAAACAATGCCTCCTAACGCTGGGCTCGGCTCTATCTCCGTCAGCAGATGGGCAGTCACCCAGACCAGAGCTGCGACAGGCAGCAGCCAGCATTTACTATTCCTCCTGGGGACGGCCAGCCCCTTGCAGAAGAAAAGCAAAGATGACTGTCAGTTCTGCTTGAAAAACGTGTCTCACTTTGAGCAAACACCCTCAGAGTGCCCAGCATGCCTGAGAACAGGCAGCAGAGTAGGATGGGCCCTGGCAGCCAGGAGACACACAACTGAGACACAGTTACACAAAGAAGCAAAAAGCCCCAAACACCAAAGCTGGTATCCTCAGAGGTCACCCCTTCTCACAGAGGGGCCAGTGTGGTCCCCTCTCGGTCTGGGAACAAAAGGCAGAGGATGGGATGCAGGTGCTCCATATCCGCCCCTTGCCCCAACCACATGAGACCAGAAACTGGATCAAGTTGATCCAGTGTCTCACCAGTGCAATGAGCCATGCAGCTGGAGTAAGAAAGCAGATCTCTTCATTATATTAACCTTGAAACAGAGCGAGATCAGGCAATAATCTAATGAGGGAGAATTTTGACATGCTTGGGGAGGGCGTATACACAGACGTATGTGGACGTGGGCAGACACACGCTACCAGAAGGAAGCGGTTTGGTGGGATTAGCAGGAACAGCTCTGCTCCCATCTCCTCTCCCCACAGCACAGGCAGCAGGGAGCATGGCTGGGCTTGCATGTGAGGCAAAGAAGGGAGAGAGCAAGAAGCCTGCACCACTCGCCCACTGCTCCAGCACTAACGTGCTTCTCTGGGCTGGTGGATTCCAGCAAGTATTTTTGTTAAAGCCCTTGACCAGTCAGTGCTGGCACACTGCCAGCCTTTATCAACTGCAGCGGAGTGCCAAAGATATCGGGTTTAATTACCTAACACTTGGGCCTGCTAAAGGCCACACAGCTATCAAAGCCACTCTCTTTTTTTGCACTGGCTTTTCCCTCATTTAAGCGGTCTCTAAGCAGCCTGCTACTACGCACGTCCTGCGTGCATAAGACTAAGAGCTGTGTGTGGAAGGGTGGCCCTGCTGTAGCAGCAAGAGTTGCGACATCTCTCTTTCACTGGATTTAAGCCCAGAGGTGTATTAATACAAGAAAATGTGTCTCCCCTCCAAGGCAAGTCTGAGGCTCTGGCCTTAGGGAACACGCCCCAAAGCAGCAGCCACCTTCATAAACCCAATTCAACAGCACCAACGCTTGGCACAGGCACTTGGTTAAAGCAGCACAGGAATCTGTAAAAACATGACAGACTCATTTTCCTTGCACATGTTCTGCACTAGATCATTGTTATCCTCCAGCTCCTGCCTCTCTGCAACCATCTGCTGCCTCGTATTTTATGCCTAGACTGTAAGGTCTCTGGAGCAGGGACGACTTTTTCATTCCGCAATTGCCCAGTGCTTGGCACAGCAAGATCTACTCCATTGCTGTGGGCCCTTAGGATTATGGTAAAACCATTCAAATCATGATTATAAACCCATAAAAACTGACCACACAAGAATGTTGATATCATAGTTTTTCTGCCAGCTTGATCACTCTGTCCTAGGGAAAGGTGTTAGGAGGGCAGGGAGAGAAGAGACGGTACCTGGTAGTCTTGATCGTCAATCCCAAATCTTTCTCGGAGGTTTCGGAACACCAGTGGACAATACTCCTTAAATTTAAAGCGACTTGGCAAGTTTTCCCTAGGGCAAAGCAGAGAAGATATTCTTGTGCAATGATCAGCTTGTGAAATCAAACTCAAATCTTTTCCCACTTCACTGCTAGCCCCTCAGGATATCCAAGCCCCCTCCTACCTACAAGGGCCCTGTTCTGCAAGTATTTACCCTCATTAGGGTAGTTTGTTTCTTTGGATGCTTACAAAAGTCATCTGTTCTTAGAAATGTTTGCAGGATCCAGCTTTTGACTAACAGGCTATTTGGATGAGGATGTCTGTCTTACAGAACAATCTCTCCTGTCACAAGCACAGATTTGACAGAGTATTTTCTCTCTTTCCTCCTTTGTTGCTTTGTTCCGTTCAGTAACACAGCTGCCCCCTGCAACACACTGTTACTGTTTAAGATGAAAAGCTGGAGGAAAGCGGGGGGGGGACGGACTGATTTCAGATCAGATCAGATCACTCGTGCATCAAAAGAAAGGTCAACACACGACAAACCATCTCACCCAGAACGCAATGAAGAGGGGGTGAATCAGCTCCAGTCTGGCACATTCCAGACCCAAGCGTTACAGACTGAGCTTTGCTGCCAGGTCTCCCCAGAGCACAGCACAGCGGACAAGATTCCCCGTCGCTGAGGGATGCTGCATCTACTCCCTACCAGAGCTCTTATTCTGCCCAGCGGGAAGGAGCAGAGAGGATGGTCCTGCTTGGACACAGCGGGAGATTTTGTCAGCTCATTCTCAATGAGAATCCTTTGCACCAATACGTGGGAAACTAAAATCTATGTAGGAGAAGAGGGAAGAGCAGATATTGCAAATTCTAAGTGCCAGAGAAGACAAACTTTTGAATCACACTCCCACTCTCAAAAGCTGATCCCTGTGAAACTTAGTGAAAACGAAGCATTAATCAGAGAGCACTGCAGACCTGCACACACACAGAGCCAGGGCGGAGAACGCAGCTCTGAGCACCAGTCACGACCATGGCTTTGAAAGGGCTCCCAAAAATTGATCTTTTGGGAAAAAGAGAAGGGGGTAACTCCATACAAATCCCATGGGCCAGGGGTATAATGCAGCTTCACAGTTGCCTCCCGTGAACAGTCTCAAAGAGACAAGGAACCTAGCAGGTCACAGAGAGCAAACTCCTGCCCTCTCCTCCATGGTCTTGGGATTTGGGTTCCGCTGGTCGGGACAGGACACTCAGACAGGGCACAGCAGGAGTCAAGAGACAGTCCTGCATCAGTTTTGTGCATAACCAAGATGTGCAGCAAACTCCAGCTCTAGGGCTTTGTACAAGTTACACTTCGTGAACGCTAAAATATTGTCTTCTGAGCAGTCCAGCGAACATCTATGTGTAACTAGCTTTGTAGTAGTGTCCCTTCTGAGCCTGGCCTTACCAGGCTTCTCATCACTCAAAGGATATAAACCAAAGCAGAAGACAGCATCTTGGTGACAGACAGACCCCCCCGCCATGTCCTGGTGAGTGGTTTGGGCAGGGCACAGACATGGGCCACGGTGTCCAGCCATGCCAGATCCTCTTGGCATTACAACAGGGAACAAACCAAGAGGCCTTCACCATGCCAGTTTCCCCCACAGCAAAGAGCTCTAATTACAGAGACAAACAAGTTAGGAAGCATCTACTTACTTGTTGAATAGATGATTGTCCACCTTAATCTTACTATAGGCTTTAAAGTCATCGGGCATTAACATAACAGGGACAGGAACATTGCTGAGTTCATTGATCTAAAAGAGAAAGGAAACAGAGACTCAAAACCCTTCCCTGCAGTTACTGTCAACCGACTGACAGGGATGCCAAATACCCCAGAAGCTGTTTTTGAAGCAATATAACCCATTAGACTTTCAGAACATCCTGCTGTGCTGAAGCAACCTGGAGAGAACACTGCGGTTACAAGCCACAGAAGCATCTCATTCAATCATGTGGTGAGTACTCCTGAGCCAGCCTTGGCTCTTTCATCTGTTCACCTTCCACTGATCATCCAAGATACAGCTTAGAACTCAGACAAGCCTATAGACCAAGAAACAGAAGATTTTATGTTTTAAATAAGTCACCTTTGCCTTTATTTAGGGAATGTTGCATCAGCCAATTTCTTAACTAGTTCTCACTGTTACAAATTATGGATGACCAAAGTCTTCACCGTGGCCAGCCAGAACAGATTCTGGGCAGCTTTGGCGCAGCACAGCACAGCTCTCTGTGGATGCTGTTTCTATGTGTGCTGTCTCTTGCTGCTCTTATCCCACCTTCTCCAAAGGGATGAGTCACTCCACTAGATTGTTTTTGCTCCTTAGTTATGTGTGGCAGCCACAGGAATACAGGGAAGCAGAAGAATGAACGTTCAGCTACTATTGTACAGACAGGATCATGCTACAGCACCCAGCAGCGGAAGCATCAATAGTAAAAAAAAAAAAATCCACCTCTGGACTATATCTGGCTACCCAGCTCCAGACAAGCCCATGCACTGACAAGGCTGTGCCAGCATTCAAGAGCAGGTCAAGAGACAGCACGTTTCTGAGCTGCCTTTTCTGAAGACAGCCCCAGTGTCATTCACAGGAATCACACGAGTCCCATTTAACTGAACTGCTGTGAACATGCTGGATTTAGGAAGCAATTTCATTACAACTCCATTCCCATAATTACTGTGCCAAGCAGGTAATGCTGGAGAG
Organism: Cariama cristata; assembly: GCF_000690535.1. Taxonomy (NCBI): domain Eukaryota; kingdom Metazoa; phylum Chordata; class Aves; order Cariamiformes; family Cariamidae; genus Cariama; species Cariama cristata. The sequence continues at coordinate 18,871 of NW_009616301.1, forward strand.
AAGCAGACAACACTGGCAACAGCGGGGTTTGGCTAGGAGTCAGGTCTGGGGTCTGTTCCCAACACCAAAATCTTAGGCAGGTCAAGTGACTTCCAGCACACTTGGAAAGCACGCAGAATTTCCCTGCTGACTGGGAACAAGGTCCAAGCTGTCAGCCTAAGGAAATGGACTCCAGCTCTGGGATTCCCCGCTCCTTGCATGCAACAGGACACACAATACTGTCCAAATAGCTGCTGCCACATCTCCTCTGAGGAGGTGGAGATGAAAGGGGGTATGAGGGAACCATTCTGCAGCTGGATCTGTGGCACAGTTCAACGCTGCAAGGACCATGGAGGTCCCAGCTCTGGAGACGTGCAGTGAGCTGTCTAATTAGACGAGCAAGCCTTTGATGAAGTATGTGTTTTTCACATCCTTTCTCCATCATTACCAATGAAAAAAACAGACCAGATTTAACAAATGTCAGACTGGAAAGACAGACACACACACACACTGCAAAGAGAAAAGATGACTATTTTCAGAGACAGCCATCCCACACAACAGATAAGCGGAAAGTAAACCGGCCGCCGCTCTGTTAAGAGCAGAGATGGTGCTCTTTAAAGCCCTGCCCTGTATTTACTCTATAGCAGCACTGAGGAGTATCAAGGACTCCCGTAACGTGCTTTGGGATGGATGGAGAACGCGACACAGATGAATGAATAAATAACACCATACACCTCCCATCATTTGTAATCACAATGGAGCAGGGAGACCAATACCCCCGGCTTAAGCTAAAGGCTCAATCCTGCACTGACCAGCTCCTCGAGATGCAGCCAGAAGAGAGGAAAGGCAAGAGGGCAGCAGGTGAGGAAGGGATCTCCCAGATCCTGGTGTCCAGCTCCCAGCTCCTGCAGGGAGCTGTATCAGAGAGCCCCAGGCAGTGATTTCCCCTCAGGGTGAAGAGGGGGGGAAGAGAAAACAGCTAATTCTGTAATCAAGAAAGAGGCGCTGCCTCCAGCCACTAATTATTGCTGTCTAACAGGAGGGGAAGCCCAACAGCACAGCTCCTTAGACACGCCTGTTCTCAGCCCTCTTCTCGGCGGTGGGTAAGGCACAAACAAGCTATTATCAGCTTGTTCCAGAGCGGAGGAAGGGTGCTGACGGCTGAGAGGGAACAGTGATTTGGAGATCGTCTCCTCCCTGCCAGAAATTCAGACACAAATGTTAGCAAAGTGAGACGTCAAGACATCTCTGGATGCCCTCATTTCTGCCAAAGCAGAAACCTCAAAGCAAATGTCATACCTGTTGCAACTCTCCTGACTGGCAGAAATGGTGCGCCAGGATACCTTGTCTCGTTTAAAAGATGCCCGCGCTCTTCCCAAGGTACAACAGCCTGACAACAGCTCCAAAAAAATCCGTCCTGCGGAAACCTTTCCCCGCTTCCAGCTGCATACAGCAGAGCTTTCTGGATGCTTCAGGATTCCGTCTCTGGAGGAGACAGGGAGAAGGAAGGGGTTCGTGCTGGGGACCAGAATCACCGCCGAAGAGCTGAACTGGCCATTTCTAGTCCCAACACCGACAGCCTGCCCTCCACCGCACAAGGCAGCTCTCGGTCAGATGGCCACCAGGCCTTTGCTCCTGACACCAGTCTGAAAGCAAATGTGGTTTTGGTTATGGTTTTTTTGTTGCTTTTTTTTTTAATTATTTGTTTGCTTTTTAAGCAAGAGAGGCATGCACTGTGTGCTCCCACAGTAACTCCCATGCTTGACATGTTCCTCAGGATGCCAAAGGGTGAGGAATGAAAAGCCACCACGCTGCCTTGGAAAAGGGATATCCCAAACTCTCCCTTCTCACAGGACAATCCTCAGCATCCAGTTCCCCTTCCTAAGGCTTATTGGGCCAGGTCCTGCAGCACGGTGCCAAGTGAAACACTAGCAGACCGTGCCCAAACCAAGGCAGCAGACAGCACCGCTCTATAGGGATCCTCTCCTGTGCTTATCATGGTGGAATCTGAGCAGCCTCCGAGAGCAACGTGACTAACGCCTGGCACATTTGCTCTCTCGCCTTCTCCCCAGGGAGAGGCGTGTAGCAGGAGATTATATATAGCAGAGTGTGTCTCTCTGTGTATTTATGCTACAGAAGGCAAGGTCACAGCGAGATGCATAGCAATGAGGTGCCCAGCAGCCCCTGGCGAGCCCGTTCCCACAAGCCTGACCCACCTGTCTCCCACAAAGAGATGTCACCCAGCTGTAGAAAGTTTGCCTGTACCAGGACCTTTGGAGATCTCTGGGGCTAGTGCTGGCCATAAAACGGACAGCGAGATCTTGGACTTGGTTCTTTGTTGTGGAAGAGGCAGCTGCAGCGAGCAGAGGTGCAGCGGCAGACGGCACCGCAGTCACACACCTCCGTCCCTCGCTGCAGGGGTCACAGCCTATTTTGAGAAGCACAGCAACCGCGAAGAGCAAGGCCACGCTGTACAGCAGTCTGTGCCAGGGGTATTTCCACACCTCCACTACAAAGGCTTCAGAGGTCCCCCAAAGTGGGAAAAAACCCAGCTAATTTATAGCACAAGCTCTTCAGACCAGGGATCTGTCTCCAGCCCCAGCATGATGCTGGTTTTCTGTAAGGTATCCAGCTTTTTAGACCTAATCTGCCTTTGAATCCTCTTGAAAATAAGCCCCTGTTTTGCACAGTCCTCTTATGCCAGGAGTTTTCTATTCCACCGCTGGGGAGAAAGCAGAGACAACCTGACAGGGACCAGTCGAGGCTGAAAGCACCATTAAGAAGTACATTTTGCCAGTGCCATCTGCATTTTGCAGAAAAACATAAAACACTGGCCCTGCCCCTCCCCAGGTCAGAGTCAGCATGAATGGCACATGCCTGTCAGCCTCACAAAAGGCTCAGACACGCACCAGGCTTGGAGGCTCTCAGTGGAGCTCAGAGGATTTAAAACCAAGACACATTTTAGACAAACCAATTGACGTCTTCACAAGGCAACAGCAGGGGCACTAAGAAAGAGATGCTTCACATTTCTCTGCTGGTTTCACCATATTCTGAGAACAAAGGAGCAGTTTCCCAATTGCGGCAAGCAGCCCGGCGTGTCCAGAGGTCACCCCAGCAAGGAGAGAGGTGAGGCAGTGGATTGCCCGGTGTCAAAACAGCGCAATCCCAGCCAGAGCCCCGGAGGGAAGGGCAGCCAGATGCCACTAAAGGATGGACCAGGGCTTGGGGCAAGAGCAGAAGGTGAGGGAAGAAAGACTCATCTCTCCAAAGCCACTCTCCTCCTCAATTTGCCCAGCAGCCGGAGGAACAGCAAGCTCAGCTCCGTTGTTTCTTCAGCTCCCCAGCCAGCATCTCTCCCCTTCTCCCTGCAGGACTGGCCAGGCCCCTTCATCCTCAGTCAGCAGAATTCATTTTTGCCTACACCACTGAGAAGTCTACAGCCACCCCTGGCCTTTCAGGGCTGGAAAAATACCACCTCCCCTCTGTCTGTTCACCTTGTATTTCCTGGTCACTCGAATTCTCGAGCAACACCAGTCAGCACGATTCTGGGTTCATCCGTGGTTGGTAATTTGCCTTCCCCACCAAAGCCAATTCCTTTTTTCAATAAAAGACACATCAATATTCTGTGTCATTCAGGGACAGCTGTTAGAACGAATGGGCCAGGCATAATTTTCTTTCAAAACCTGACTGTAGCCTCAAAGTGGCAATTACCATTAGTAAATTGATGGGAAAATGCAATTTGTTTACTAACAAGATCCAGATGATGGAGTGTGTGAGTCTACTCTCTAGGATTCTCTACAACAGGAATTTGCTCAGGAAAATAAAGATACTTTGTTCTTCTCAAAGCCTTTCAATCAGGCATCTCAAAGTACTTTGCGAGCATTAGTTAAACTTTATAATACTCGGGGGAAGTAGGTAAAAGACACATAGCAAAATCACTTTAACTAGCATGGAGATAAACCCACATGTGCAGCAAAATTTACTGCTGCTTAACATAGTACAGCAACTGGGCAACGGTTTGAGAAAAAAAATACTGTTTTCCATGAATTAGAGCATGATTAATCAGTATCCAAGCTAACAAAACCCCCGTGCAATGCTATGGAAGCATGAATCTTGTAGTCAATAATTTCTATCAACGCTCTAGGGACACCAGCATACCTTAAGAGGAAAAAAAGGCATCCCCTAGTGACAGCAAACCCACCTCTTCCCAAACAAAGTACTTTGAGGCCTGCTGGGAAGGACTCTTGCGTCTGGACGGAGCTGCAGTACAACGCTGCATCCCAGGCAGAAGAATCAGTCAGTGGTACCCTGCTGGCCCGCCAACACAGGGCTGCCCGTCACCCGTCGTGTCAGCACGGCCTCAGGACCACTGGAAAGCATCCGTCCTCCCCATCCACTTGCAGGCAGAGCTTTCCCTTCCCTTCAATCAAACAAAAGCTGAGGAATGGAAAGGTTAAGCGACCTACCCACAGCCACATGAGCTGGTGGCAGAGCAGGCAACCGAGCCCCATTTTCCCCACTGAACTACCCAGGAAAACCTTTTCTCTCCATGCCCCAAGAAGGAAAAGGACTCCTGGAATCTCTATTTTAACAGTAGGTCCTGGGTTCAGAAGGTTCAGAGCCACCGACCTCGATCATCAACACCAGCTATCGTTGCTGTCGCCATATGCTGCACTCTCCAGAGGTCAATTAGAGCCACCGCAGACAGCAAGTGTTGGAAAGGACAAATACATGCTGTTTACCCTGTGCCAGTACCAATTTATAGGACTTCAACATTTTATATGTGGCAGATGCTGCTCTGGCTAGAATTAACATGGCAATACCAAAAACAACACTGCAGAGAAGGGAGAAGCGTGCTGCAAATCCCAATTTTGCTATTTCACTTGAATACTAAATAGCTGTGTTCTGCACTGGCTGGCAGCACTCCTAAAGGTCCTAGGAGATCGGCTGGTGCTTCAGCCAGTAATCGGAGCCTCTGGAGCGCGGGAGGCTGCCTCGGGCAAGGTCCACACAGCCAACAGAAGAGATCTACCCATTTCCACAAAAATGGGATTTGTTTATGCCTACCCCCTGCCCCTGCCAACATCCACAGAGCTCCAGGGATTGTTTCCAGTTGATGAACTGCCACCCAGAGAAGCATCATCACAGCCCGTATGAACCCGACTGTTCATTTAACGAACAGATAGAAGAGTCACCTCTCCAACAACCCCCGAACTCGCTGGGATTCCAGTGCCTTGTACAATCAGCACCTTACAACCGTTTCTATGGTTTCCAGAGCATCACACAACACTGCCGTGTTCATCCTGCTGTTCAGTGCGAGATGGCTTCTCCCTTCCAGAACCATCACAACTTTCCCTCCGCCGCTGGCGAGCTCCCATGCAGACACGTCCAGCCAGGGCGTGGAGAACGTGCATGGAGCAACACGCACGTAACCAACACTGAGGAGCTGCATCTACTCTTCCAATGCCATGACAACAGCAGTCACAAGCAAAGCTTCCCCAGGAACCATCTCCACGTTTGCTGAATTTTCCATTGCCTCACGGAAAACTCAGAAATCAAGGGCAAGTGTCTGTGACTCCACTTTCTTCTCCTGTCTGCACGAGTTCTCCCCTCCATAGTTTTCTCGTTCAAAATTTAGCTGTCGGACTAATACCACCCACGTTTGGCCCTGCTTACACCAGCCACAAGCCCCACCCTGACTCACTCAGTTTAAATGCTGGCCAGGGACCACCAGGACAGCCAAGACCCAGCTCACTATTTAAACAGAAATGCTCAGAACTGGTGTTCCAGAAACCAGTTCCTGTTCTTGGTGCGCTAATATCATTGCTCCTGATCCTCTCCAGACCCATCACTGCCTGTATTCACACCAGCTGCTAACGAGCTTGTTTAAACACAAGGCAGGGCCGAACTCTTGCCAGACTCGGTTAATGGACCCAAGGGAATTTCTTCAGTCAACAGAAATGGTGGATTGCATAAAATGGTTGTTTGTTTGATTTGCCCATGAAAAAGTTCATCTCAAATGCAAGTATTTTTGACAGAATCTTCCTGGCACAGTCTTGTGGTTTGTGCCAATAGCAGTTTTCTCCTCCCCCTACTGCAGGGATCCACAGACATAGCCAAGAGATTCACCCCTCCTCGTAAAACTGTGGTCCAGGAGCCAAATATTAAACAACCCCCAAAAAGATTTCTAACAAAGTTCAAAGGTATTCCTGAAAATATTTCTAAACTGTCCAGACCCATCTGCTGGGAAGCAGAGAAGCAATTCCACTTCCCATATAACCAGGGCACCAACATCATCTCCCAAACGCAGACCAGGAGGAGCAGCTGCTCATGTGTTGAGTAAACAAAGCCACCTCGGCTCACAGCCTGCTCTGCAGCACGGCCACGCCAGCCGCCAACCCCGTTAGGCACTCACAGGGCTCATCCAAACGCAGACTGAGATCGGTGGCCGAGGGGTGGAGGAAAATGAACTAGCAGGAACTTGTTGGGAAATCCTGGATGCCTGTCCAAGGGTGAGGAGGTCACAGCTGAAATTTTCGAAACCCCTTCCCAGTCCCTCAGGATACGGTCCTCCTTTCTGGCAGCAACATATTCATAATGTGCATCTGATATAATCTCATTACTAGCTTAGTGTTCATACAGAACTGTCAGCTTGCCTTCCTCCCTTTGCCTAAACATTTCACAGCCAAGTGCTCCAAAAGTTACATTGTCCTGATCCAGTGCCTAAAAAGTTGCCAGATTCCTAGTACCCAGACAGCTACAAGAAAAAAAAAACAACACAAAACCACCAAAAAAACCCCTAATTGCTACCAAGCAACAACTGTCCCTAAGAGGCCTCAAACGAAACTTAGAAGAATCCCACCAATTTCCATTTCTTCAGGGCTCCTAATAGCACCACTGATCAAAGCCTGATTAAATTTATTATCCTGCTTCCTGGGCAAGGCTCTAAGAGCAAGCACTTGGAACATCCTTTGACTCAGAAAGACAGCGCCGTGTGGAACTACATTTGGAAGCTTTCACTCCATTGTCAAGCAAGCTAGAAATGCAATTCCAATTTTTGATTTTGGTGTGTTATTTGTTTCTGCAAAAATTAAGCCTAAATCCCTTTCACTCTCTAGGAAACATCCACTAATCCACTGAAGAAATAGGTGTCTTTGAGCCCTAAAGGCATATTAATTTAGGAAGGGATGAGGTTTCTGAATTCTTTGACCACTGAAATATTCTCTAAGAACAGCATCCATTGCCCACATCCAAGATAGAGCAGTGCTAAATCAATCCTCCTTCCAGCATGAGATTTATGCCTGCCATCATAGGCAAGGAAGTTTCCAGAGAAAAACATACAGATGCTCCTAGGAACCTCCAAAGGAGATGGATTAAAGAGCTAAGCCATCACAGACATTTCCAAGGGACCCTCTCCCAGCTCCCTCCTAAGACCTGTACCAACCACTACCCAGAGAAACTGAGGCCGAGAGCCCAGGGGACATACACGGTCACAGTTCTGGCAGCTGAAGCCTAAAGTCAGAGGGAGACAAGGCTGGACAGAAGGGGCCAAAAGACCCTTTTGTATTTTGGGATGGAGCTGAGAGACACACATAATCGCCCTCATAGAGCCAACTGAGGAACAGGACTGTCACTGTGCACGTGGGAGTCCCCTCACCGTAACGGGGCCGTAGGGACTGCCCTGAGCAAGAAAGCCAGGGGTTGTGACAGGGGACAGTGCCGTGGGTGTCAAATGGGTGTCCTCAGGGCCTCCGGGGCCAGAGAGGAGGTGTGCCAGGGCAACAGCGCCCTACGCAAAGGGACGCAAACCAAAATGGCATTGCTCCCAGTCCTGGGAAAGAGAGTGTTGGGGAAGAGGTGTTGGAAAAGGTGTTGAGGAGAAGGACACAGGCAGACGGGTGGGTGTGAGGGGGCAGGCACGCTCTGACAAAGAGAAGTGTCTAGCAGCAGAGAAGCCTAATGCCACCCCAGGGATGAGGAAGGTGATGTCTGGGAGGGACACCCTGATCTGGGGGGGACACACACGACCCAAACTGCCCAGAGATGGGGACGCTCTGGGGAAGGAGCCCCAGTCCCAGGAGAAAGACACCACACCAGGGACAGGGACACACGCGGGAAGCAGCAGATCCCACGGAGAGCCTCCTCACAGGGCGGGCATCCACCCAGCAGGCCCGGAGGATGAGCTGTCCTGACCCAGAGGTGCCCTGGGAGCGGGAATCCAGGGAAGGACCTGGATTAGGGACCTGATGCCGGGGGGGAGGAAAGGCTGCGATATAGGGGGGAAAGTGGGTGCGGGGGACAGAGCCCGATCTGGGGGCGGCGAGGGCCCCGGTC
>NW_009616302.1:0-5023 GCF_000690535.1 Cariama cristata
CCAAATCGATTCTGTGATTCTGTGATTGGCTGAATACAGCGTTTCTTGGCAGGTTTTCCTCACCCAGCTTCTGAAAAATAGAGCCAAAACTGAGATGCCAAGCTGCTGGTGGGATACAGTGTGCTTGGGAGGCACCAGCCAACCTTGGAGCACGAAGGTAAAGCTGATAGGACCGGTGTAGTCTCAATTGCAGGCTCGTTACAGTGCTCTTACAAATACACTGCAGTACAAGTGCTGCAGCAGTGACAGTCTAAGGATAGAAGAGGTTAATATTTTTTATTAGACTGACTAACATAAGTGAAAAAAGTGGATAAACTTTTGGGTTTAAGATAAGGGGATTCTGAGACCAAAACCTTGCCTGAATTTACTGAAAAGACAAGTTCAAGGTCTTATGGGCTCCTAAAGGTCCATAAGACCTAGACCTGATCTTATCAGGAGTCTAACAGACTCCTAAAAGACAGTCCGCTAAGCCCACTAAGGCCAATAGGAATGCATGGCTTCAAGTGGGACCCAAAAAGACACCTAAGTACCTGAAGCAGGACTTGGATAGGTTGGAGGTACCTCAGTAAAAACCTGCGATCCAAGAGACTCCACTCAGCTGGTATTGAGGGCTGGGGGTGCTCAGTTTTGAATTTTAATTTTCAGGGTGGAACCTGAAGTTATGTCTCTTCGCGTAACAAACCCACCTCACCTGTAAATGAGAAGCTGGTGCACTTTGGGAGGTGGGAAAACATAGACTGGAAACCTTTATTCATGCACAGTGCCTGCATTATAATTGGCGCAAAATGTACCCTGCTTAGTTCAGATTACAGGTGCCTGTGCTCAGGAGACTAACCTGGGCTATGCCTCTGTATGAGCAGAGTCCAGTGCCTCTGAAAAATTTGGGAGCTCATACCAAACTGCGCGTTCAGCATTGGTTAGCTTAAGACAGTCACCCCCCTGAAACACCTCACTCACGCAATGCAGTACAGGACGATGTAAGTGCACGGCGCAGGCTCCTGGACGCTGCTATAAGGTTCAGGCACTAATTTGTCAGTGCAGAAGTCTTCAGTTTGTCCTGTCTTTAGCCAGGAACCATAGTCCACAGGCAGAATCAGGGGAAAAAGGGAACTGAAGAAAAGGTGAGGATATTTGTTTTGAGAAGTGTAGATTTACTAATCATTAACCTTTTTCCAGGAGATTTCCTTCAGATTTGCTGCAATTTTGGTGTTATTAACCTATTTTTCTCTTTTGCAGCTGTGCTTCTGTCCTTAAATTAGCTCGTGACCTAACAAAGCATTTAAGCATGTGCAACTTTAACCATCTAAGTGTTTCCACTGACTGCAGCAGGAACAATCAAGTGTGAAAGGCAGCATCCATGCCTAAGTGGTCTGCCAGACTGCCGTCTTACACGCTAGGGACAGTGTCATACATAATGTTTAGATGAAATGGGAGGGGAAAAGGGAGCATTTCTAACATGATTACAGTCAGATTTCCTTTTATGTTTTGCAGAGGAAAATAGTATGCAAATGCTGCACGTGCCTGCACGGATTCAACCTTTCTTTCTTCTTTTTTGATCTCCCTAATTCTGACAAATGAGTTGCCCATGATTGCTGAAGAGAAACTGTTCCCAAGGCATTGGACCACGGGCATTTTTTGAGGGGAACTGTGGATTTAAGCAGACCCCTGTTCGCCTGCTTCTGGCTACACTTTCCCACTCCAATGCTCTTCTTCCAGTTGCACCTCGCTGGAGATGAGGTGAATTGTGCCGGGGAGCTAAGCCAGGGTAAAAATAACTGAGGTGGGGAGGGTGCTGCTTTTTTTAAGTAGTCTCCTGGTCTGTTTGATGACACAACAGCACAAAGAGCTGCACCAGCACAACGGATGGAGCATAACCCAACTGCTCCATCAAAGTGCTGCCAGCAAAAATGATGTCTGCAAAACCGCAGCCTTATTTCCTCAGCGTTGCTGCACCAGCAGGGTGGAAGGTAGGGGAGTCCAGAGGTGAGTTTCTACTCTCACCTCTCCCCCTCCTTTCCCAAACCTTCTCTCTCCTGTGAGGGATGGGGTGAGCAGAGAGCAGCTGGGCGCGGAGGCTGAGGTTTCTGGCATGGTGCTGGTCCCTTGGTCTCTTGCTGTATCATCCTGCTCCCAGCTCCACCTTGTGCTGTGTGTTCCCGTCTCTGTGCTGGATCCTGCCGCCCCCGCAGTTGTGCTGACATACCTCTTTGTGTGTCCATACCGCAATCAAATCCTGGGAGCAATCCAGCTGAAAACAAAGTATTCTTCTTCTGGGCTAATTTTCACCTGGCTCCCAGCTCCAGCACACGCACAGTGCCAGCGTGGCAGAGGGGGTTGCACATAGGGGAAAGAGGAGGGTCACCAGGCCAAAGGTTTGTTCTGGCAGACTACAGAGTAAACATGACTTGGAGTACCCAAACAAACATGGTTTACACAGCCATCACTATCCTTCAGAGTTAACACTTTATCCAATGGACTTGGGGCATTTGATCGCCCTCCAATGCTGGAATCTAGTTGTGCAAATTCTGCATTATAGAAGGGATGTCCTACCATGAAACCTATGCCGTTCATTCATGTGGGACCTGCGAGTGCAAGATACCTGGATGCCTTGTACAAGAGGCATCCGGCTCTGTGATTTTCTTGTTCTGGATGGTGTGGGAAGGTTGGGGCAAGACACACTGCTGAACTGATCATGCACTTGTTCAGGAGGCATGGGGGAATTGTGAGGGCTTCTCAGGTACCTTCACCATTGCCGGTTGTAGCCCGCAGTGCTGCTCTGCAGGTCTTTTCCCCAGTGCCCTGTGCATCTATTCAGGCAGCTCATTTTGGACACCCGTGGGCAGTAGGTGAGAGCCCTGCTCACACAAAGGCTGATCCATGGCAGTCACTTGGCCGCCTCGCTGGCAGCACCCATATACCTGTCAAAGCATTAGTCTGAGCATAGGGCTTTAGCAGTTCCTAGCTGGAAGGCTGTGTATAAAAAGAGAGATGAAAGCTTATTTTCAGAGTGTCAGGCTGTACTGAGTAATCAACAGCTGGAAGATTTGGATATAAAGTAGGCATATATGACTTAATTCTACCTTTGTGTCCTGCACCTTGTTTTTATGGTATTACTATTTAATTGCTCACATTATGCCTGTCCAATAACACTATCTAGCATTAGTAATACTTAGTGTTGTATCTTCAAAGTACTTTACAAGCTAGTTATGAAATGCATAATTTAAGTGAAAACAAGCACCTTGGGCTGGGAACCTGTTTGACAAAGCCTGGCAGGTGCCTGCAGTGCTGTGTACGCTGGGACGAGGAGCTCTGTGATTCACAGCAGGGTTAAGCCAGCAAAAAGAGCACGGATCAATAATGTGGGGTGGTGTTCTCCAAGGCACAAAAGGCCAAGACTCGATGAGACTTTTTCTGCTGAATTTAATGGCATGTGGAAGAGTCTCAAGTGATCAAGAAGGGGGTTGAAATAATTCAAGTAATAGAGCTTGGCTTTGATACTGCATCTTCTTCTCTCCCTCCTTAAACACAAGACTGAAATCTGACAGTCAAAAGTAGTAAATTAGTCAGAAATGCTTGTTTCACTTCGAGGATATGAGTTACAGTAGCCATAACACAGAAGTTAGTTAGGAAACTATAGCATAGCCTGAATGTAGCCCTTTGCCTTCAACTGTGTCCGTGGAGTACAAGAGACAACTATGTCACTGTACAAATGCTAATAAATCCTCAACAGAACAAGTAAAAAAAGTACACAAAGAGCACTCACAGGTCAATTTGTTGCAAGGGCAGCATGAATTGGAGCAGGTGTTTGCTAAGGCAGGGCAGTCAAGTTGGAATCAGATTTGACAAATGCTTCTACAAGTCATCGCGTTCTCGAGCTCCAGCTGAAATACCACTGAAAACAGTGCAGGGTTCACTTTTGCCTGGAAAAGAAAATTTTCCTTACAGAAAATCAGGGCTCCAAATCTGACAGAGTTTCTTTAGACACATCTGCAAGTATAAAGAGAAGCTTGAGCAAGTAAGTACATTTGGCTTTGTACCCTTCAAATACAGGACCTCGCTTGCTTCCACTTTTTTAAGTTGGTTGATGTTTTATCAGCACAGATTGAGGAGAAACCCGATGTATTGGCACTGGCAGGAAGTGGCTTTTGGAAAATTACATTTTTCTTTGGATAGCCGGGCCGACCTCTGGGTATGTAAAGCAAATCTCAATCTCAATATTTATATCCTCTCACTTTGTGAAGTCTACAGCCAAAAGCTATCCAGTATCAAATGGAACAAATCTAAGGAATTCCTTCCTCTCCCCCCTCCAAAAACTCTCCTCTGAAGTTCTAAAAAAACCCCAATTTACTCCATGTTCACATAACTGGCCCCCATTTACCATTTCAGAGTTCTGGCTTGGCAAGGCCAGGTGATGCTGTCCCTAAAGCTGAAGAAAGTCCGAATCTGAAAGAGAGAGGGAAGGTGGCTTGTGCCTGGGATCTGTGTGTGAGGTGAAGGGAGCTGAGTTTGGGGAGGGCTATGGAGGCTGTGCAGGAACTGAGGAGGTCTCCAATTTTTGCCCATTTATATTCCTGTTGGTCTAAATTTGCTTTGAGGATGCTTCAGAAACACAAAAGTATTTTATTTCTGTGTATCACCTGTGACCTCAAATCTTCCCGGACCAGAAAATGGTTCTTATGAACACAGAGGTTTTCTTTCTTACATCCTTCCAGCCCAAGTCTTTACCCAAAGCCCACAGACACACGCAGTGCTTCTGGCCTTGCCTGGCTGTTTCCAAAGGATAGGATGAGCAGCAGCGTCCCGGTTAGCGCTGGGAAGGAAAACATCGGGAAACCCCAAGCATGAAAACCAAGCCTGGCGAGGACAGGAGTGCGTGGGGAGCAGGGGACCATCCCCTTGCTCTCACTGGGGCATCGCACGAAACACGCACAGCCGCGGCTCAGTCTGGGCTGCTCCGGCAGGGCACTGCCCTCCCCGGCTGGGGGGTGCAGCAAGGCTGCGGAGCGACGGCAGCTCCCGCGCC
>NW_009616303.1:0-289 GCF_000690535.1 Cariama cristata
CACTGCCTGGGGAAGCGATACCAGCGCTGCAGACCTGCGAGTCCTTGGTGGGGTGTCTTTAACAGTATTGTGCAAGGGGTTTTTTATTTTTTTTTTTCTGGGGGAAAATAATAATAATAAAGACGTTTTCAGGTTTATAAATAGTACACTGTTTATGATGGGATGGAGACTTTCCATGTGATTAGCAGCCTGGATTTCTGCACGGCGTTAGGGAAGCAGTGTGGACAGTGCATGGAGCAGGGACGCCTGGCCCGCGGTTTTCCAGTGCCGCGGTGGGAAGGGGCTCTGG
>NW_009616304.1:0-4271 GCF_000690535.1 Cariama cristata
CTTTTCTCCCTGGTGTCCAGTGACAGGACGACTGGGGGTGATTCAAAGCTGCACCAGCATTTCTTTACCGAGAGGGTGATCATACACCTCTCTTCCTAGACAGGCGGTCGATGCCCCACACCTGTCAGTGTTGAAGAGACATTTGGACAATGCCCTTAATACCATGCTTTAACTTTTGGTCAGGCCTGAATTGGTCAGACAGTTGGACTAGATGACTGTGAAAGTTTATAGCACCAAGTCCTGTGTGGACAGTTTCACAGAGTAAGGTATTCAAACAGCAGAGCAGTAGTATGCAAAGTGATAGCCTTGTCTCCTAGTTTTGCTACTGTGTAGTTTAGATGGGACCTCACTCAATACTACTGGCTGTGCTGAAATGTAATCTGAAGTAGTCACCATATATTGAGAATGGAAGAAAGATTTAGGTTTATCCGTCATACATATCACAGGCAAGCACATAAGTTACAGGAGCTATACGCCGACCTGCTGGAGTTCATTAGTTCTTTCTTTATAGGAATCTTATTTTGCCTGGTGCTTCTCTTTCTCATCTGTATAATGGGGATTAGAAACAAACAGGGCAGGATAATCTGATGGGACGTGGGACAGGGATTGAGGGACGACTGTGTGACTGCCGTTAGACAGTTGCTGTATGCATTTCTTGAGCTCTCCTCTATGAGAGGTTAAATATCAATTTTATGAACTCTTCCACTATAAAGTATAATCTCAAAGAAAATTTTCCATTCTCTTCTCTTCTGCTTTTCTTGCCCTTACTTCTTTTCCTGAGAGAAACCATGCATTAGACAGAACTGGCGAGTTCTTGAAAAAGAACGAACTGTGTTTGCACCACAACTCTCAGAACACAAAAACTTGTTTTGTCTCACTAAAAATATATTTCTGTAATTAAATCATGTAAACAAAATGATTTTATAAGCTAATGATTGATGTCATCATTTGATTTTTAATGAGGTTTCTGAGTTTATAGCTATAATATCTTCAGTATAAAAGAATTGCAATAAAATACTGGAGAAAACAGCTTCTTAGGAAAGAAAAGGATTTGTGCTTGATTCATTCAAACTGTTAACTGCCTAAAAGCAAGGAGCCTGTATCAAAACATTTTGAAGGATGATGTTATATTTCAGAATAAGACTTCTAAAGGGCTAGATATATTATAGTTATGGTTGTGGATGACTGTCAGTACTTTACCTTTCAATTAATTTTAACCTGTATCACTCATACTGCAGATAACTGCTATGTTATTGGGTTTTATAGGAACTTGCTCTGTGTTATTGTCCTGAAATTTTATTTTGGCTTTGAGAAACCTTTCTAAATGAGAATGTAATGGAAGAGAAATAAGTTCTTGCAAAGTAGTTCGGTTTTCAGGTACTGAAAACCATTCCATTAGAAAACAATCCAACAAATAAAACCCTTGCCCAAACCTAGTGTAAATGCTTGGAAATGTTGATGAGCAAACAGGCTCTGGAAGAGGTACATTTTTGAAGGTTTTATGTTCCCTTTTCCCAGCCAGACAATCTTTGTGCAGCTTTAACAATTACAGTTATTCTTATATGGCAGAGAGGACTTTATAATTTCAAGGGACGTGGAAGCTCCCATTGGCCATGCCTGGCACTCTGAACCAGGTTATCAGGCTTCTGCCCCACTGTGCATTAAAGAGAAAGTCAGTTATACTTCTGGCATTGTCAATAATTCAAAATCCTGTGACTGTTTCATAAAACTTTGAAAGATTTATTCTATTTAATAAATCTCTGAATCATACTGTACTGTCTATTTCATGCTAACCACAGCAGGTAGAAAGAAATCATTTCAGAGTCATGAAAGCTGAAAAAAAGCCCCTCACCTCATAAAGTGATAATAGTTAAATTTTTAAAAGGTTGACCATCAATATGAACCAAGTTAGCTAGATCCTAAAGTTCAAAAAATGTGTAACATTTTGTTTTATACAACTGTAAATTAATGCCTTTGGAATAGCACTTAGGAATAGATAATAGGAAAGGGAAATTGAAAAGCCTATTATTTAACATGAAATGTGTAATTTCGCTGGACTGTTAATATTGACAGAGGCATAGAATAGATTTTTCATTTGACATTACTGAAAAACTTTTTAAAACAGAGAACAATTTCACCTAGGCTACTACGGCATGTAACCTGCTTCATTAAGAGAAAGCAGTATGATCCAATTTATTGAGTGGTAAATATTTTCACTTGTACATCCGCCTTCACAGGGATTTATCTTAATGTTTTAGACCTTTTGGTACAGGGCAAAGCTTTTATAAGGCTATCTGCTCAGAGGAGAGTTATTGATTATGCAAACTTGCTAAATGTTGCTCACAGTTACAGGGGTTTGATAATAACAGCAAATATTGGTTGTTTAATTGAACTGGTCTTTCACTAAAGGTCTGATGAAACTTTAAATTTTAAAGTAATTTGTTTCAAAACCAGAGAATAAAATGGAGTTCTGACTACAGACTGAACTTTATAAATTGACATTATATCCCATTTATATACCTTATAAATTGAAAACAGTTATTTTATTTCTTGAATTATTTCTAAAAGTTGTTTGGCATTTCTTTTTAAATATGAATCTTCCTACTTGACTGAGAGACTTATCATTGGATATAATTTTTCTACTGTATTTGACACACAGTGACATTTAGAGGAGATAAATATCAAGATTCTTAATTTAATACAATAATTTTAATGTCTCTGAGTTGTCAGTGTTTGAGGGATATGTACTGCCAGCTAGGGGTGATTTCATCTGCACATTTTGACGGTGTGCAGAAAATAATGTCAAGTATCAAGCCTTCTGCAGTTTAAAAAAAAAAGAGAGAGTGAACAGTCCAGGACAACTACCTGTAAAAATACAAACCAGGTTGCTTGGTTTAAGGAGATGGTCCTATCCCTGGATCTGGAATTGTAAACTCGATTTAGTGGCACTGCTGCACATTTTTATTCCTTGTTGATGGGCAAGTTGCAGAACAAATAGTGGGGCTGGAGCTTGAAATAGCATCCTGACTAAGAAATATTATAAAGCAGAACAAAATAGTCAAGTCTGTCCTGAAAATGCTTTTTTTGTTCTTTGTTGAAATTCAGGGCAACACATTTTTTCACATATGAGACCTACGGATGACTGTTCAAAAACTGAACAACCCTTTTGAAATTCAGCAGCTTTGAACGCTATACATATTTTCAGATAATAAAGACAGTCATTAATTTCAGTGCTTTTCTCTCCCCAATAGTCCTGAGGTATAAATCCTTTATAGCCTCATTGTTCTACCTCCAAAAGCTCCTTATCGCTGGTTTCTGTGTCCTGTTGCCATTTGTACTTGTTCTCTGAATGTATGGACAAAGAATTTTTAAGGTGTGTTGGTTTTCTGAAGTACAGATATACAACTGTGTATAATTCTTTTTAGTGCATTTTTTTTCTGTCTGCATTTACATATTTAAATTATATCGGTGAAGGGGTGAGTTTATTTAAGTTGACACCAGCTGGATTATAACTAAGACTGATGAAGTGAAACCATATCTAGGATACATAATAAGTAACCGTAAAATAACTCATATTATGCTACTCTCCCCATTGTAAGAAGTAGAAGTCCTTCATATGAACAAATCATAGTGTCCTGGAAGCTATTCTTTAAAGGGAAGTCCTATGATGAACCAAGTACATTATTTTTTCTCTAATATTTACAATTTACAATGCCGCACTGTATTGTAGGAGTCTGCACATCTTTTGGCTCTAGTCTGAGCCATCAATTCAAGCTGTACAAATTTATGGGTGTGATTTTACAATATGTACCAGCAAGAGTAGTGTGGAAGAGTGAAGCTGGTTGTAAAGCTGACAGTAAGAATCCACAAAGGTCCATAAAATGTAAGACACGAGCACTTAACTGAATATACACTACAATGGTTGATGTGTTGGCAGTACTGCTGATTTTCAACAAAATGGATCATTAAGAATCTCATTTGAATATTGTGAGAAATATAAACAAATTTTGTTTGTGAGCATCTATAATATTAGGTAAAGTTAGAAATGCATCTAGAATATTGCACTTTTTTTTTTTTTTTGGCTTCCTTTAATACTCATTTCCAATATAGAGCTTAATTTTGATTATAAACGAAACCCTCAACATTAAAACCTTTTTTTTTCTCTAAAGCTGAACAACCCCATATAAATAATTTCAAACAAATATCATTTGTGTTCTGTTTTTAAACTGAAGAATTTAAAACAATGTTCATTATACTTTAAGCAAGTTTCA
>NW_009616304.1:4287-8442 GCF_000690535.1 Cariama cristata
GCAGGAAAGTTAGAATAATCTTGCAAGCCTTCCAATTCTTCAAAATCAATCAAAAATACAACTTCTCTTTCAGATTTAAGAATCATGACTATGTGTTGGGGGGTTGTCACTGCTTTAGGAACATTTAATTGACATTTAAAAGTGTAAGCTGGCAACTTTCTGAGGACATTTGAATAAAAAGTATTATTCCCTTTATATTAGAATCCATTAGTTTTTTGGTTCTCAAAACCACAGGTAAACTGATGATGGAGAAGCTTGAGCAGCCTTTAGCTGCAAAACTGTGAATAAATAACCACCAGATTACAACAGCTAGAACATTCTTGTTCAGAATGCAAGTGTTACTGGATTAAGAAAAACAAACTTCTTAAATTCTTTACCTCCTAATCAAAATTGTGCTTTTTTTCCCATCCTTCTTCATCTTGTCACTTGGAAGCTAACTATAATTATGGAAATGTTAGGGCAGTTAGATGTTGGTAGCTTGAGACCCACTTCTGCTGCTAGTCTGAAAATTATTGTCAGCTCATTGTTTTGTGGTGCTTGAGGCCAGATACTGCGTGCTCTTGGCTCCTGTGGACTTCAGCAGCATGTGTGGGAGCAAATTGCTTCTGAGGATTGGGCCAATACTGCATTGAAAAGCCTAATATCAGTGTTATACTGTTCTGTAAACTCTCTTGGATTTGAAATCATAGAATCATAGAATGGTTTTGTTGGAAGAGACCTTAAGGATCATCTAGTTCCAACTCCCCTGCCATGGGCAGGGACATCTTCTACTAGACCAGGTTGCTCAAAGCCCCATCCAACCTGGCCTTGAACGCTTGCAGGGATGGAGCATCCACAACTTCTCTGGGCAACCTGTTCCATTGCCTCACTACCCTCATGGTGAAGAATTTCTTCCTTATATCTAATCTAAATCTTCCTTCCTTCAGTTTAAAGCCATTGCCCAATGTCCTATCACTACATGCCCTTATCAAAAGTCCCTCCCCAGCTTTCTTGTAGGCCCTTTAGGTACTGGAAGGCCACTATAAGGTCTCCCCAGAGCCTTCTCTTCTCCAGACTGAATGACCCCAACTCTCTCAGCCTGTCTTCATAGGAGAGGTGCTCCAGCCCTCTGATCATCTTTGTGGCCTCCTCTGGACTCACTCCAACAGGTCCATGTCCCTCTTGTGTTGGGGGCCCCAGAGCTGAAGTCAGTACTGCAGGTGGGGTCTCACGAAAGTGGAATAGAGGGGGAGAATCCCCTCCCTCAACCTGCTGGTCACGCTTCTTTTGATGCAACCCAGGATACAATTGACTTTCTGGGCTGCAAGCGCACATTGCTGGGTCATGTTGATCTTCTCATCAACCAACACCCCCAAGTTCTTCTCCTCAGGACTGCTCTCAATTCATTCTCTGCCCAGCCTGTATTTGTGCTTGGGATTGCTTCAATCCATTTGTAGGATCTCTGTGTCCTTCAAATTCCCGTTCAAATGAGTTTGGCTGTAGGAGTGGTTGCAAATGAGTTTTCAGATGGGTTAGTTGCCTTGTTCTTTGGAAAGTATGAATTATAAATGAACCCAGAATCAGGGCTACAGGCTGCTACGCACAAATAGCACTCAATCTTGACATTTTGATTTTGGCTAGCCTTTTTTCCTCTAGGTCCTGCTCTTGGGAGACAGGTCCAGTGGGTTGATTTTTTTGTAATTGCATGTGTTGAAAAGAGATGCAGGAACATACCACTAGTGTGCCCTACTGCAGAGTAAGCCTGTTATATGGGTATTTCTGTATTGCTTGTAAAATAAAGATACTGCTGTTATGACAGGTTGGACCAAGTCCTGAGTGAATCGCATCACTAACTGTGCCAAAGCCACAGACATATGCCACCTGCATGCATGTTGAAGATACTAGACCTCTTGAATCAGCAGACAGGAACTGTCTTGACATGCCAAAGAAGTCTTTGAGTCTACTTTATCCTGAATTTTATCCAAAGCTGTGATTCTTTTATCTTTTGAGTTTTAAACTGTATTTCTGCAGCCTATCCACTTGTCATGCAGAAGAGACAGGAGGCAATGTTGAGTCATCTAGTGAGTATGTCTTCATCATGATGCAGGCCCAAGAGGCCAACTTTTCTTTGTAAGCAAGCTCTGTGAGCACACAGCAGTATCACACTTTAAACGATTCCCTTTTGCTTGCTCAGGACGCAGCAGGACACATATGAAATAAACTTAAAATCCTTCTTGTTACATGTTATTGACAGCACCAGCTGACCAGCATGCCACTAGTGATTAGTTCATTTCTTCAAAGTTATAGCCTACAAGGAAAATGACTTGAAATGAAGCTCTCCATTATGGCACTGGTGATTTTTTCAAGTGTAAGAAGTTGAGTGTAATGCCATCTTGTTTGATATTTGTTGAGGAAGATGTAGAAAGCATTTTTAATTACACAGACCACCTTTATACTCAAACTTTCTTTTAAAATCAGTTATTGTTGTGATAGTCCCTATTGCTGTATTAAAGGAAGGCCATACTTTGGAAATATGTTATAGAAATACACTGTGCAAACAAAGGGTAAAATAGATTTCTTTGTTTTTAAATGTATTCTAAATAAAAATAGCATTGCTTTGCAACAATTTTGGATATACACTCTCCAAGTCAAATCTTAAAATAATGATAATCTATCTGGCATCATATGAACAGCTAAGATAGGCCCTCATATTGCACAGAAGTAAAATGACAAAGCCAATTAATCACCTGTTGCATCTGGAGAAAGCATCACAGATACTATTAAAGCATTCAGATTACATAGCCACCAGCTAAACACAATTTCAATAATTAATGTAAGTGTCTAAAGTAGCATCCAAAATACTGAAAACCAAAAGACTGTATCCTGCTATAATGTGGTATCCAGAGTGCTGGCTGGCTGACATCAAGGTTTCTCAGTCATTTGAAGAGCAGTGAGAGTGAGTGGGTAAGTAGTAGAATAATTGCCTCACTTTGCAAAATACATAAAATTAAGTGATTTTGCATATATATCCTATTAGAGAATTCATATCCATACTTGAAAGTAAAATAGTGGAAAATCCTGTGTGAAGCAATTCTTCTGAGATGCACTTCCTCTTCATAGAGAATTTACATTGCTAAAATTTTAGATACATGTGAAATCACAGTTCCAGATGAAGCACCGGTCGATTCACCATATTTATCACAGGAATAAACTCTTACCTGTGCCACTTCCACTGTGTTGGCTGTGTCAGAAGAAATTTTTTAATTCTCAGCAGGCTCCTGAAGATGCTTTTATTTCACAAGTGACTCTTTAGACTTTTGTTGTCAAATGAAATATAAAGAGGTTCACTGTCACAAATGGGAACAAATTACTGCTTTGACTTGGGCACAGCAAAGATTGAAAGAATCAGTATACTGTACTGGAGGCCAGTATATTTAGCTTATAGTATATTAACATTTAGTGTATTAGAGGAAGCACTTCAGAGGGCACAGCCACAGTTAATTTAGGGTTTGCTGTATATTCGGTAGTGCTCCTCATTTACACAAAAGACTACTGTGCTCAGAATTCTTTGTAATTGGCATATTTGTTTAGGATTAAATTCTTAACTATCTACATGTATAACTTTAAGCTTCTTTCTATATCGAGCATATGTAGGATGCAGTGTCTCGTAGCTCTGAGCAGCACATCTTTGTAGTTAGTTACCCTAGTAATTCACATATCACTTTCAAAACTTCCCATAAACTTGAGTAGAAGATACTACAGAAACACAAGGTAAGCCGTTACTTACTACCATGGCTAATCCCATTTTCTTCAGTGGAATTATTCATACAGGTAATAGTAGCATTTCCTGGGTTTGTCTCACAACAAACCATAGATAGATAAATTTGGCTAGCCTTAAAGATGAAAAGGGAAACACAGGAGAAAACAGTTAATACTACTTTATCATCACTGCATTCTCATAGTCAGAGTTTTGTGTATGTCTGTGTAATACACACAGATACATGTGTATGCCTTTTTTGTCTTTAAGAAATCCTAATTTTTATTACAAATTACATAAAGGACACATGCCGAGGTTTCCTGTAAATAGGTAACACAAGAAATACTAGATTTCCTAGTTCCTAAAGTAGTAGTTCTTGCTGAAAGGAAATAACTTCATTGATGATTTGGACGAGGGGA
>NW_009616305.1:0-207 GCF_000690535.1 Cariama cristata
CTGGTGGGCTCTCCGCGCCGAAGGCAGCGCGAGGTGAGCCAAGTGAAAGCCGCCCACCGCCGTGGTCCCCAAACCACATTAATGAAGACCTCGGATGTGCCGCAAACCCACGCCAGCGAGTCCAGCGGCCCACGGGGCCAGCAACAAGCACCTCCAGCATCGCAGCGTGGTGTCGGAAAGCAACACTGGATTTCCCAACCCGGCTGA
>NW_009616306.1:0-265 GCF_000690535.1 Cariama cristata
CCCGGTTTTAACCGTGCACAGCTAGAAGTTGAATGCACTGGTTGAGCTAACCACTTTAAAGGTTTTTTGCGCACTGGCCATTTGAGACCCAGCGATTACTTAGATCATGGAGAAATACAAGAAACCCACATCCTCCCTGGTGACATTCACAAAAAATGAGCAAGCGGCTGCTGGGCAGGAGGAATCCCCCTTCCTCCCGCTTCACCGGGCTTCGGCCTCGACGGTGCCCACTGGCGTCCTCAGCCTGAGCCCTCACCGGGAGCCC
>NW_009616306.1:354-583 GCF_000690535.1 Cariama cristata
TAAAAATGCTAACAGCTTCACATTCCCTCGGTGCTTTGTGAATATCAGATCGTTTGGTAAAACAACGCGGCAGACTTCAAGGGAGTCTCCAAAGCAGAATAAGGCACTACAAAGACAAAAATTTGGCTGTAACTATTTTCTGATAACGTTCATTGCCCTTCTCTGATCGCTAATAAATCGTCTTACTCTGCAAAGAGAGCAGGCTGCCTGATCTGCCTTCTCCAAAGGA
>NW_009616307.1:0-6191 GCF_000690535.1 Cariama cristata
GAGCTGGCCTTGGCGTCAGCCTCATGAGCTGTATGTAGAGAGTAATTCCCTTTGGGCGGAGTTGTCCGAGTTGATTTAGATCAGTATAGTCTCACGGATGACAGCTTGAATGACGCCTTACCCCCGGGTCAAGCACGGCTGGCGGGTTCCGACAGATGTGGTAATTGGCTGTTTAATGCCCTGCTCCTATAAGGAAGGTTTAGCAGACAACCGCAGGGACCTTGGCCCGAGTGGTCCCCAAAGATGACCCAGTCCTGCAAAAATTCATGTGCATATGTATGTGTGATATTTTAAAAATTGCACTGGTGTTGGGCACTTTCTTATTCAAATCTAATCCCCATGCAAAATTATGATGCATGCATGTACAGATTTTACAGGTTTTGGTAGAAGATCCTCGTACCTGACAGTGGAATTTGGTTTACAAATACAGAAAATTTCTTCAGGTGATACTGCCCATCACACAGCGAGTACTGTTAAAACAATGGCAGTATTTATGTACACTAAAACATTTATAGTATTTGCTATATTTGTAATGGAAAACTGCAAATACTTGTGGCAAATGCAAAGATTCTGACTTGTAAATGTATATTTTCTAAAGATAATTAAGTTACAGTGTAAGCTAAAGTAATATAAGTGGTACCAAGTGCTGCTTATTTGGTTTTTTATGTTTCTTGTTCACTGATCCCAAATGCTATTCTTGGAACTGTTGAAACAGCTCATCTACATTCAAGTTAGATAAACAGGCTGCTAAAGCCACAGATGTACATGATTCTATAGACTTTAATAAAATATACTAGTTTAAATAGGTGCTTCTCAGGCAGATTTCTCCTAAATCCCAGTGATATTTTGCCTTTTGCCTTTTCTTGTTTTTCCAGTTTTTCAGTCTCTCTTAGAACTTCAGTCCTTCCTAACAAGTACAAGCTTTGAACCATATTTAATTAATATGGAAGTCAGTCAAAAGACAACATCTATAGAGAGGACTGTGTGAGTTTATTTTATGCCATGCAACTCAGCATATAGTCAAGAGCTTGCAATGACAACTCTCTGTCAAGGATTGTCTTCTGAGTAGAGTGCCAGGCGTACTGTTGTTGCCAACAAGTGGTAGTATCACTGTACAGTAGTCCTTTTGGACTCTGCCTGTGCTGCACCTTAATCAGCTGCAGAGCTTACTCAATGGCCATTTCTTTCCCTTCCTGGATCCTCAGCCTGATGACTGCACAGTGGTGGAAAATACTTAGAAAAAGAAAGTTACATTGGAAGATAGGGAGTAAATAAGAGAAAACTGGTTTGTAACTTACTAAAAAAAAATCAATAACTGTACCTCATGCAAGCTTAGCTTGGCTTTAAAATTGAAGTTTAATCACACAGATGGAATTTTAGGAGTAGGTGAGAAGCGTTGCACTCCCGAAACAGTTAGCCTTTTAGACAAGTGATGCAGAAATGGTGTGAGCAATGAATGCTTCCTGTCTATGAAATGGCTGCAGGGACCATGGCCTGTCATGTTCTCAAGTTATGTCCCTTCTCCAACACATAAATATCACCACAGTTTTAGTCACACTGTATTTGTCATCCTCCTCTCCATCAGTCAGCAGGCTATAGGAACTTGTGTATGTGGAAATGATGAGAAGGAGAGCAAACCTGCTTGGCTATTGCAGCTCAGATTATCCTGTTCTCCGGTGGTCTTTCATACGCATATAATAGGGAACATGGGAATTAACCATGTGGAAGCTTTTATATTTGACTTCTCCAGACAAATGAACATCCTTTCTCCCTCACCAAACCATATTTTGGAAAACAGTAGTGCTGCTCTTCATACTTGAATGAGATCCTGCAAGGTGAATAGAGTATTCAGAGTATCACCATAATACCAGTGCTGGCATGACACATGTGCCACAGGGCTCCATGCTTCAGGAGACCTTATATCAGGGCTGTGTTGTTTTTCAGCAATAGCTTATAGTAAATGCTGCATATTTCATAGTCATTCAAATGTTTATGGAACCTAAAAGACTTAATTTATTTTCTGTATTCAGAATTGAAAATGTCTGAAGACATACGTGATGGCATCCCATCTGAAGAAAAACCTGAAGTAATGGAAATGCCCAGCAATGAGGTATTGCCTCACGAGTCAGTATCACACCTCGTGGAAGCTGAGACCTTGCATGAGTCTTCACAGGGTGAACATGGACAGGCCACTCAGAGTGCCAGTAATAGCCAGGAAGGAGACATATTTATTAATCAAAACCCTTTGACTGAAAAAATAATTGAAAGTCTGCCTTCCAATGGAGAGGCAACTGAAGACATGCCCACTGAGTGCAACGAGACTGTAAGCCTTGATGCAGAACCTGAATCTGAAGAAACACTGCATGAACAAAGCAGTCCAGTAAGTAATACTTTCTCTTCCATAAAAGCCCTTCCCTTCCTCCTTTGTAAGGACAGAATTTGGTACAATGTACATACTGTTTTTCACAAAAGCCTAGCGGGTTATATACAGAAAACCTGTATGGTAATAAAATAAGTTAAATTGCAACAGCAAGCTTTTGGAAACTAGGATTAGTTGAATTTCTCTTTGCCGGTATGATACCAGTTTGGTCTTTCTAGTCTGGTTGCCATAAAACTATACAAGAGCCTAAATTTTATTAAGAATCTAGTCCATTTTGTACAGATATAATACTCCTGTGATTTTGTTATCTGGCTGTCTGTACAAATCTGCTTCATTCAGTTCACAGAAAGAACCTAGAAGAAGACAGAATTTAAGCTGCATATGCAGCACTGAATCTTGTGCTTGCTAATTTTCAAGTCACTGACTTTACAAAAACAGTATGTTTCACAAGGCATGCTGAAACAGCCAGGAGTTTTTGATTTGTTCTGGGCCAGTAGTTTTTGATTTGTGATCCACAGACGTTTGGGAGTCCTGTGAGTAATTGCAAAAAGTTAATAAAAGAAAACTAAGGGAAACAAAGCTTTTTTATAGTCTGTACAGCATCCAAATCAAATACACGTGACATAGCTGAAGATGTTCTCCTCTCCAGTGAAAAATTTTCAGGCATCAACAAATTGGCAAAGGTTAAAACACATTGTTTTAGTCCTTCCACCGGTGATCCCCTCTGCAGGGATCTGTACACTGCACAATGCAGAGCTGCCTCAGGATACTTCAGCTTTTGGTTTTGAGTTGATTGTGTAGGGTTGATATGTTACTGGAGACTTTCTTGAGACAACAGTTTCTTAATATGATTTAAATATGGAATACTGATAATTGTTTCATATCACACAGTGATGTAAAAGGTGGGCAGCACCTCCTCTGTGTGTTTTTATTGAACTCCGTTATTACGAGTTCCCTGTGCACATCTACTGGATTACACCTCTAAGGAGACTCAGGCAGAGAAGCCTCTAACTCTGTCTCCCAGTAGAACTCAGGAAGGAGACAAGTTCCTGCCTCTCCCTAATAATAGCTCTAGTAAACTTGTATGGCTTTGTAGGATTGAGTGCCTGAAGAAATATTAGGACTTCTGTAAAGGCACTCCGGAGTTCTAGGCACTTTCAGGAATAGGTGATCTGAACTAAGCTTCCCATTCTGCTTTCTTGTGCACAAAAGCTTGAACTCCGCATAATACCAAATCTATCATCATTTTATTGCACACCAGACTTTGTTGCCTGACAGGTTCTTAGTGTTTCCTTCTGCCTTTGGAAAACATGAATTTTAGACAGTGGAGTAATATTTTTGTTCTTATAGGCCACAGACTCCTCATCTAAAGCAAGTAGATGGGGAGCTTGGGGTACCTGGGGAAAGTCTCTCCTGTCATCAGCTTCTGCCACAGTGGGTAAGTGTTTAATCAGTAAAGTACGTCGAAATAAATCATAATTTTAGTGTGTCATTAGACACACAAATGTTATATCTTACAGATTCATAGATAGTTTTGACCTGATATGCTTGGGAAGCATGATTTTTTTTAATGGGAAGAAGGACCTTCCAGAACTGTCAAAGCACATGAATATTTCTTCAGGTCAGATTATGGATAAGGTACTACGCTTGTTTGTAAAGTTAGAGAATTACCTCCTTGTGGCTTCTTCACAGAAAGGATACATAATCTGATACAATTACTATCAGCCAAAGGCTTACAGTTTTTGAAGTCAAAGCACTCCAACCCAGATTCATGCACATGCATGTTTGTGGTTTATACACCGTGACTTCTATCTATAAAATATGAATCCACTTCTCATAAGTCATTCCAGCTTTCATTGACACCCAGTGAAACTGTTAAGCTGTCACACCAGACTTCATTGCGTGGATCATATTGAAATGTGGACCCTATACTCCTTCTCCCTATGCTCTCGTTTCCAATATTATGTCAGTACAAAATGTCCTTGTGAAGACTTTAGGTAAAACTTAATCATTACACATTGAAAACTCAAAAACAAAAAGCAAAGCATCCAAATACTTGGTTACCAGTGGGAAATCGTTTCTCACAAAACAGCTACTAAGCTGTTAACTAATCAGTTCTCATAAAGGATCCACAAAACACCTTCAAAAGATGAACCGAGGAATTAAAATTAATTGCTAGTTACTAAAAATAGCAGATTCAACAGAAATACTTTTTTAATGATCCCATATAAGGCTAAATAATTCATTTTATCCTCCTCTGTTCCCCAGGCAATAAATTATTTCCATCTATTTCTCAGAGAAGGTGGGAACTTCCTCTCTCCTTTCTTTTTTTCAGTAACACCCACACTCAAGAGCTTGTAACTACCTTTTCTTTCAGACAGTCCAACCAATTAACATATCTAATTAAACTCAGAATGTGTTTTTAAGATGTCTTTAAATTGGCATAAGTGAAGGTTGCTGCTGAAAGGAGCAGGCCTGCCCTGCCCCAGCAATGTGTTTCTTCCTTCTCTTATGCTAACAGTAGCCTTCGTGTAGTGATGTGGGGAGCTGGTTTATGGGACTGATTGTAAAAAGTACAGATGAAGTAAGAGCTGGATCTTCAGCTGGATCAGTTTGTAAATTCCCTAATCTTGTTCACCATTTGATCACCCAAATGCCACTGAATGGGAAATGAGGGGAAGACACAGAACGTGCCAATGGGGACAAGGGCAGCTTAACTAGCTGTGGAACTGCATAAGTGTTCTCAACTTGTATTTAACCTTAAAGTTTAGTGCTGCTCTTTCAGACTTGAAGAAGGGCCTCTGTGTTGAAAATTTTGCCCATTTTTTTCCCAACACTGGTTTTAGGTCTAATAAAGGGTACTGCTTTCACAGACTTCCACAAGCCTTGCCTCTCTTACATTCTCAGACCATCATAACAACAGCATTCTGAAAAGAATTTGGCTTAGCATAAATAACTAAAGAGAAAATTTATGTGCATAAAAGTAATTTTAGTGTTGATCAGTTGGAATTGTAATGCTGATGAATTCTTCAGTTCATTTTTATAGTTGCAGCAGTGGGTTTCTTGGAACAGAGCTCTTGCAGGTCATTCACACAGTTTTTCCATGTGAGATGGCCATATTTATGTTCTGTTTAGCTTTTGCAAAAAATAGTTTTCTATCAAATGGCCATTCTAATGTTGTTTGTGAGTAATAAGATTATTTGTTACCAAACAGTTACTGTTCTTGCAGGCTTGCAGTGGCAATCTCACTTACAGTCTTCTGTTGCTTAGAAGTCTTGGCCTCGCTGAGCAATCAGTTTAGTGTCACCGAGTCTATACATTTTCTGTGGGGCAGTATGGCCATACATATTTTCTTCCCCAAGTGACATGAGCTTGCCTGAAAATGCTGAATACTGTTGGAAAAAGTTTGGGAGACAAACAGGAATGTGTGTTGTATCCCTTCTTCCTGTGTAATAAGTAAATAAGACATACCTTTTTACAGCTGTTTGTTGCTTTCGTCTGTAAAACCTGCTGCCAGCATTGTATCTCAGTGGATTTCCATGGACTTTTTAATGATGTGATCTCATTTTTATGTAGACCATGTATCATCTTGGTTCATATACATTAAAAAAATCATGCTTAATTGACACTGGCTTCTTAATATACCCTCTGACTGTACTAGCATCATCTTCGCAGAGTGTAAATATGCAAACAAGTTTGCTGTCTAGGCATCCTGACTTGAGAACGTTGTGTGATGTTGACTATTTTGAATAGACATATCGTTACCATGTATATATATTTTTAGAATTATTATAGTTTAGAATTATTATTA
>NW_009616308.1:0-19186 GCF_000690535.1 Cariama cristata
GTAGGAATTTGCAGATTTACTCGGAAAAGAAAGAAGAGGAAACGGAGTAGCAATGGCATGAAAATTAATGTCTTTATGCCAGTGCCTCCCACTTACCAAACGCAGAACAAGGGAGCTGGGCAAACTTTCACTGACAGGTTCCCAGTGTGTTTAATGGCAGTTTGTCTTGACGAAAAGAAATTCCTCTGAAACACTGGCAGATTTTTAAGCAGCACAAATAGTGCCAAACTTCCATCTTCACCAAGTCTTTGGTGCCATTCCCAGATTAGCCTCAAAACATCAGCTGGGAACCTGATAGTTGGGTTAATTATAACGATTACTAATTCCTGTCTAAATTCACTTTGTTGGTATATGGCACTGGAAGGACTTCAGCTTTGAACGGCATTTCAGACAATCAAGATGAAATTTAGCATGCTGCTAATAATTTTATATAATAATAAAACCATAGCAGTATGAAAATACAAAACATTTTACCAAGATTTTTTTTTATTTTGCATTTGCACCCATTCTTCCTTTCTGAAATATGCATTTAAAGGGTTTAATTGTCACATAACACACAAGTGCCAGAAATTTTTTGAATCCTCTTTATTTTAGTAACAATGTAAAACCTTGCCAGCCTGATTTTGTTTTTAAAGATTTTTGATTTCTTAAAGGAGAATTCCTTAATTCACCTAGTGTACTGTAAGTGGTTTCTTTAGACTATATGCTACCTGCTGTCTGTAAATTAGCCTCTACACAACACAGTAAAAGACATTTAACTGTTTTGAATTAGCGCATTTCCAAAACTCATTGACACTCCAGCTTTTTGTTCAACAAAAGAGTTTGAGTATTTAGATGAGCTTCAAGTGTACAAGTAAAATGTATTTTTATGTTATATAATGCAATAAATACATATTTATACCATACACTGTGATATAAAGGCATTCACAACTAAAATTTCAGCTTGATATAGTTTTGATGATCATTAATAAGCTTGCAATCGACTAAAAAAATCCATTGATCTCTCTTCACATGCACATAAAACCAAAAGAAACAAAATTTTTTCTATAACTTTGGAAAAACGTGTTCTAGGAGGTGTAGTATCACACACATTAGCCTTTAAATTCAGATCCAATAATCAACCTGATAAATATCTTTACAAATGGCAGCTTCATAGTAGCACACGATGAGTACTTGGCTTTCGCGTCCCATGTTTAATATATTGCTTTCAGTTTAAAACACTGATTTCAAGAGATTCTTTTTCTCCCATGGAAGGAGTTCAGTCCCAGTATATTTGAGCCTCAAGTTACTAAATACGGATCAAAACACTGAAGCACAGTGACTAGTTACTTAATTGTGATAAATCATTCCAGTGCAACACCGAAATTTTATAGGCCTTGAAATAAAATGTTCGATCTAGTGGTTTTGGGGAGGGGAGCCTGGTTTTGAATGACCATATTGCCTTAAAAATTTGTTTAAAGCACTCTCAGTTAGCTAAGGTCATATTAAAGTGAAAATTGCTAGGTAAAATTATGTTCACAATTACAACCATTTTTTAATGCTGTGCATAACTTCCATATACCCACTTAAGTTAGGCCTTTACTGTTCTCTTCTGCTGCATATTGGGACAGTGTTCAACTTCAGTGCCTATTGAAACGCAAAAGATCCAGCAAGTTTACGTGCAGCATAGAATGACAACTCCATTGACATTTGTAGCTTTAAAACTCCAAAGTTAAATGTGGAGGTCTTGTGACACAAGTAGGAAAATTAACCCCTTCATTAAACATTTGTTTTGCCCTAGAAAAGCAGCAACCCTTACAAGGCCAAAGCCAACTCAGTATAGCTGAGCTGTGAAAGATCAATGTAAAAGATGTCAAACTAAAGGGATACTAACATTAAGATTTTTTTGTTTGCACTGGAAAATACTTAGGGAGATTGCTATCCACATGTCTAACTTTAGAAACATGGTTGTAGTATGTGCAGTTTTGAGAGTAGGTCAAGGATGGAAGTTAGGTGAATTATGGCTAATGGCTAAGAGCTTCCTCAGCGTAGAGCTCAGTAACAATGTTTGTGTAAACAGATTTGTTTACACAAGCAAACAGCTTTGTTCTGGTTGCAGTGCAAAGCTGTGTCCTGTTCCAGAAGCAGGATGCTGCTTAAACTGTATATGCTCCTGTCCTCTCCTCCTTTAATCAAGCTCCTACCATAAGGAGATTAAAATATGCAGAAAGTTTGTCTCTTAACAACTCACTCCCTCACAGCAAATAAAATAACAGATGTCTAGAATCCACAGCCAGAATTTTAAATATTAAATGTATTATACTATATCCTTAGATCTGTGTTTGGATATTTAAATAAATTTTGTTGCTAAGCATGACTTTAGGTTGCTCATTTAATAAGCCTGTATTATGAACCTGGGGCCCTAAGTTTTGATATGATTCATGAAAGAAAAAAGCACCAAACTCAAGAACCTTAACAGCAAAACCAATTCTCAGTCTCCAATATTTTTAATCTAGTATTGAGAAGTTGCAACAATATCTGCAGTTATTAAATTTTAGTACTTTTGAGAGAAACAGGGTTTGATCTTACAAATCTGACTTCTGTGGCCACATGACTGTACAAAGTCATAGGTGCAAACTATTGAAAACTAGTCAAACTCCATGTGAATTCAGCTGAGATGACAGCAAGCTATATGTAAAGAAAATCTGTTTCAGAATCTATGGTTATCAGAAGCAAATATAGTTCACCAAATTTGTTAAAGAAAAAAAAGGATCTCAAAACTTAATTCATCTAACTCAGGCCGTTCTTACACCTTGTAAAGGTTTTTGTGAAGAAAACAGAATATAGTGAAAAAACATCTTTCACACAGTAATTCTATACTTTGTGTATTTTCATCACGAAATGTCAACATGTAGTAGGACTATGCTGCTCCCTCCCAGAAAC
This sequence comes from Cariama cristata, assembly GCF_000690535.1. Taxonomy (NCBI): domain Eukaryota; kingdom Metazoa; phylum Chordata; class Aves; order Cariamiformes; family Cariamidae; genus Cariama; species Cariama cristata. Next base: position 2,923 of record NW_009616308.1, read on the forward strand.
AGCAAATTCACAGGCAGTTGGTAATATAGATCCAAAGAGGAATCAAACCATTTTTGTCAGAAAAAAGGTCTTTCGTAGATGGTGCTTGCATTGCTTGACATTAATTATTGTAGTGATAAGGATATAGCATAGAATAGTATGTACAGTACACTTCATACATACAGTAGCATAGTTATTTGCAAGGTTCAAGAGAGAAAGAATCTTGTGAAATACCCAAAGGCATTTGCAGGTCTGGTACCACTCACGTTACTGATATTCAATATATGTATTAAAAAATCTATGCTAGCTAAAGGAAAAAGCAAATATTTGTACTTAAGAAAATCAAGGACTGTTGGCAAACCAGAGGAAATTACATTAATCAGCTAAACTATCTTTTGTGAGCTTGTTATCCAGTATACCAGATATTCTAACCAAATCTTTAGCTATTCTTTCATTAATGTAATCAAGATATAATACTGAAAGCATTTAAATTCACGTCTGTTGGATTAATACTGACATACAGATATATTTGCTTGATTACCTGACTGCTACGGATCAGTCAGTCTCACTTCTGCCCCTGGGAGAATCCTCGGATGAGTCCTCTTGGAACACATTTTGAGGCACATGAAGGAGAACAGGGGGTGTGTTTGAATTTACTAAGGGTAAATCTAGCCTGATCAATCTGACTGTCCTCTGTGACGAGCTGACTGAACATATGGATGAGAGGAAAAGAGTGGATGGTACTTATCTTGGCTTTTGCAAGGCTTTCTACACTTTTTTCCACAACATTCTTCTGTCCAAGTTGGGACATTACAGATGAATGGGTGGAAACTATTGGATGGGTGGAAACTACCAGATTGGTGAGTAACTGGTTGGACGGTTGGGCTCAGAGAGTAGTGGTTAATGGGCTATACTCTATCTAGATGCCAACAGAAAGTGGCATTACCCAGGCATCTATCCTCACATCTTTAAGGAAAAAAGATCTGTCCTTACGTCTTAATCAGTGACCTGGAGAACACAAAGGAGTACATGTTCTTCAAGTCTGCAGGTGAGACACACAAACTGGGAGGACTAATTGACATGCTTAAGGGCAGAACTGCCATCCAGAGGGATCTAGGCACACTGGAGGAATGGGCTGACAGGAACCTTATGAAATTTGACAAGAACAAATGCAAAGCCCTGCACTAGGGAAGAAAAAACCCTGCAGTGATGGGGCCAGGCTGGGCACTACCTGGCTGGGGAGCAACTCTGTTGAAAAAGCCCTTGGGGGTCTTGGCAGACAGCAAGCTGAACAGGAGCCTGCAGTGAGCCCTGGCAGCAAAGCAAGCCAACACCATCCTGGACTGTATGAATATGAGCACAGCCAGTGGCTCAAGGGGTGTTATTATCCCCCTCTAATCAGTATTTTATAGATCACACCTTGAATACTGGATCATAGGACAATTCTGGCTGAAGAGGCTCTTGAGACATCTCTAGTAAGGATCAAACATGAGACCAGACCACGGGGCTTTATTCAGTTTGATCCTGAAACCGTCAAAGGGCAGAGCATAACCTCTGTGGGCAGCCTGATCCAGTGCTGGACTGTCCTCACAGTGAAGAAGTTTTTCCTTATATCCAGTCTGAACCTGTCATTTCAACTTATCCCCATAACCTCTTGTCTTCCCACCATGCATAACTATGAAGAGCATGTCTCTGCCTTCTTGATAGACTCCTCGTGGGTATTGGCAGACTACTATTAGGTGTCCCCAAATCCTTCCCTTTGCCAGGCTGGACAAGCCTAGGTGAGCCAGTGATTGTACAGATTGTCGTACGAGTGTAACAATGTTTGAGTTACTAATGGATTTGTCTGTACTCTCATTTTATAATATTATCTCTAGTACTTTAAGGGAAAGAATGACAAGTATAAAAGAAGCAAAGACAAAGGTGGTATAGTAGAGTACCTTTCAGTGAATTTAAAACTCTTTTTTTTCTTTACAACTTACTCTCGTCTTTACCTTCCAGCTACATATGCAGCGTTTTCCCCTCTATTGTTCCTATTTCAAAGATGGACCTTGGACAAACCATCTTAACTCAGTGGGAAGATTTTCAGAGATGTCAGTAGGCAATGGGTTGACAAGCTAATAAAATCTACATGAAAGGTAGCATTGGTTTCAACTGGATGCAGGAATGAGCCCTTAGTCATTCTAACTGAGAAATGTTTATTCGCTCTGAAAAGACACTATTTAGTTAAAGATTACCTAAGAAGCATATGTCTGATAGCTCACTCTTTCAGAAATGCTGTAATAGAAAGACTACTAAGCCCTGTACAAATTCTTTAGTATTCGACTGGGGCAGGAGATAAGGGACAAGATGCATTTACTGTATATATCTTGATGTAGCATTATAACAGTAACATGCATAATTTTTTCACTACATTTCACTATATATGCAGGATATATAAAAGAAGCATATGGCTAGCAGACATTAAAAAAGAGATATATTTATAGAAAATATCTCAAATATGGCTTTATATTTTAAAAGATGGTTTTAATACATTAATTACCATCTGTATGTTTACTGAACTGTCTCAACTGTGTGAAAAGATATGACATGTCCTTAAACATTTGTTGAATCTTAACACATATTGCAGAATCACTATTTAACATTCAACAACCAATGTAGTTTGTTATAGGAAGGTTTTTTGTTTTATTTTAAACTTAGTTCAACAGCAATCAAAGTGTAATATATTCTCTGCTTGATGGTAATCATTAAAAAAACCTGATGGACAAAATTATTAAATTTAGATGCTTTTAGTTCACTGCATGCATCTTACATGGAGATCATTCCTGTTACTAAAATACAAAATGAAAGACATACTGAGGAATTCTTGGTTTTGTTGTCTTTCTTCCTCTGTTTTCCAAATTTCGTCTAAATTTTGCTTTGCTCACATTGCTTATGTTTAACATCATGTCTGCATATGTGCTCCCAGTAGGTAGACCAATGAAAGGGCAACAGCAGGATGTCATGTCTCAAAAAATAAATACACAGAAGAAATTTGTCAGAATCATCTCCCTACACTATTTCTGATGAGAGGAACAAAACAGAACAGAACTGAGAATAGCTACTTTTTCCTTGACTTATGACTTGACGGAAGTAGCATAGAACAGAACGTCTAGTTACTGCAAAGGCAGTATAGAACTTTCATGGATAATTATTAAACATGTATTAGCACAAAGTGGTTTATGACAGAGAACAAAGGTGCAGAGCTTACAAAGATGAGGGAGAAGGACAACAGTTGACTACAGAACTAAGAAATCAATAACGAAGAGAGAAGCAGAGGAAGGATTCATGGGGTTCATTTAATCTAGGAATTTCCATGAAAATACGCTCAGTGTAAACCATAAAAGAAAATGGTAACGTTTTCCTGGTTGATGCAGCACAAGGTAAAGAGCAGAGAGGAAAAGAAATACGTAGAGGGCTAATGGTATTACAATTTTCCTTAGCTTGAAAAAACACCCTGTAAAAAGTGAGCATCAGAAAAAGAACAAGAATTGTAAGAAATTATTTTAAAGTATAGTTGAAATTCAAAACTACACATATGCCTGTCACTCACTATATTTGAGTATAACATCGTAAAACAATCAGGTGAACTTAAACAATTCAAAACTTGTATTTCTTAACTAATTAGATCTAACAACCTAATTAGACCCACTTGATTTGCATTTTCATTAAATGAGTTCAGTAGAGAAATTTTTTTGAAAAACAATACTGAGGAGTATACTATGTTAGGAGGCCAGAGATATATATCAAACTGTAATAACTTCAGTATACCTGACTGCAGAGAACAATTACCAACAACACAATCAGCATCAAGACTTAACGATTTGGGTACTACTACACCGCATATTCAAGAGGTATGTATATTATTATAACTAAAAGTGAACAGAACTTAAAAACAAGATAGAGATTTCAAATTTGGAAAGCAGAAATAAATTAGAAATAGTTAAGAAGATCTATCTGTAAAAGGAAATTAAAAGAAAAAAATAGTAGAGAAGAAGAAATAGCTAATTACATTTGATTACTTTAAAAGAAAAGTTTTCCAGAGGGCTGATGGAATGGAGACAAAGAAGAACATGTCTCCAAAGTTGGTTTGTATCAGCAAAAATTAAGTATGAAAAGCAGAAAATGTAGGCTCAACAATGAAAAAAATTAAAGAGAAGAGAACTGTTTCTTTAAGTTAGTAACAAGGGACAACCAGCAGTCTTCAAAAAGAAACTTTTAGTGGATTCAAGGCAATTAGAGAAAGAAGAGAAATCAAATAGTGGCTAGCTAGCACCTGCTCTATTTATAGCCCTTAAATCTCAGATTCTTATGTACTTTTTGGTGGAATTTATGAATATTTTTTTCCTCCTGAAGTTGTTTTGCTGGCAGGTCAGGGATCTCTTTAAATCATTTGAATGACATATTTTATAATAATGTAATAAAGGATGTTTTGCTATATGTAAAATGGAATAGCTCTCTAAAGAAACATACATTTTTCCTTGATGTACCTTGTACTGCTGTCTTTTCCCACTAATATCTTTATAAGAAGTATTTATATGTAACATATACATCAGCATTACATTGCAGGTACTTCAAGTAACTAATTTTTTGTATACGTGTTTTGTTAAAAGTTAATGAACTTTTTAATTTTTAATACTTCCTACTATCATTAGAAAGATCACGTTTTTTTAATATGTTTTCAACATGCAGTTGAAATTATTTAACAAAAAACATATTCCACTCACTTCTCTGGGAACATATTTACATACAGATTCCAGGCAAAACTTTAGCAATTTATCAATACATCTTTGGCCCTTGCGTTTTGTTTTACAAGACATGGTATTTAAAAGCTAAGGTCTGTTCTACTTGCACTGTCACAGCTACCAACATAGTTTATTCTAGATTTACATCATATAAATAGGATGAAAATAAAGGAAATGGTTTTTGGGAGCACCAAGATCCTGCAAGTAAAGAGCTCAGTGGCATACTTAGACAGTTGTGTTGTGTACTCCAGTTCTGCTGTTGGTCCATTACTTGACTTTGACATCTAGGATCTATGCACATAAAACCAGCACTGTGATTTAAGACTGCAACTTTTTAAATCCTCCCTTTACACAGCAAACCTCAAGTATTCAGGCAGAAAAAAATTTTCCCTGGGTAACTAAAGTTCTACTTTTAAAGATGTCCACAACTTCCTTATTTTTGTTAGTACTTAACAGATCAATGCCTAGGCTTCCAGTGGGACATTTTCTTTCATACCCCCTTTGGGAGACTGAATATAGTAGCCATGTTTCAATCGTTCCCACTGTAAACACACAATCAAGGTCTGTGCAAACTATGGGGGAATTGATTGCATTCACTCAGAAATATAGCCAGAGGACAAAGAGGTAATGTTCCAAAATTTTAGCAGAATCTGAGTGGTTGAGGTTGGAAGTGACCTCTGGAGGTCACCTGGTCCAAGCCTCCTGGCTCAAACAGCATCACCAAGAGCAGGTTGCCCAGGGTTGCTCAGCAGTTGAAGTACATGGTACAAGTGTCTGAGTTCAGTCTTCTGTTCCTGAAGGGACATAAACTTGCAAATCATACCTCATAGGAAGATAATTAATCATCTTCACTGCCTGTGAACGCCAACCAACACAGAAAAGATGAATTGGACCAAAACCCCAGGAATGGTACTGGTACTCCTCCAGAAGGGCCAAGAACTTGATTCTATTTTCTGTTTCTTCTGGCATCCAGGATGCTTTTCCACCTAGGAGGTCTATAAAGCTATGTTTTGAATTGAATTTTGATACAATAAAATATCTGTTGTTTAACCCAAAAGAGGTGACAGAAACAGATCCCATCAAGACCAGACTGAATGTTAAAATTCTGGCTTAGGGAAGGTGGAGGCTTTGAACTCCTTTGGAAAATGTTTGAAGTTCCTCTAATTTTTATGTGGTCACTTTCTCATTCTCCTGACAAGTTTTAAAATAATAAATTGTTTTTAAAAATAAATGGTGACGCTTTTGAAGATGATGTGAATATCTGTTGGATATGGTCTGAAAGGTCTATCTGATAAAGCTGTTTGAAGGACTATAGAGTAAATCTGCCTTTGGCTCTAGTTCAGCTTTTGCATGAACTGCCATGATGTCTCAACTATGAAGGAGCGTGCCATTTTGGATATGTGAATATGTGCAACTCTAGATTTCTAAGAAGTTTTAAAGAACAAGAGACATATTGAATTTGGCATTAAGCAGCAAGATGCAAGTACCATATACTTGGAGTTAGATTCTAAATGTTTGCCTAGTTCATCTAATCGATCATTTGTACTATTTTTAGAGCAAGCCTTTTATCTCCTTATATATGTTTTACTTCTCTAGACTGAAATTATCTGGAGCAATGAGTTTCTGTCATGTGAATACTTATACAGTGGTCAGCACAATAGAGTATCAAATCTGGTTTGGTCTCTAATACGAACTGGGTCCGTGGGACTGTGTGTATTCATCTAACTCATATAAACTCCAACCTTATAGCTATGCGGCATAGGAAATGTTTGCTTCTGAAAGCTACGTTAAACCAAAATCGGGTAACCAAACAACAAATACAATACATGCATTTGCTACTGCCTGAATGCGAATCTTAATTACACTTTTTAGGTTAATTATCGTATACTCAGATTTTGAGTATACCAACTAATTTAATGCTTCCTCCATTTTCTGTAACTACTTTAGCAGTCTTTATATTTTAGTTTTAATATCTTTGCAATGCTAAGTCTGTTTCAATGTACAACAAACACTTTGATTAGCCCTTATTTTCAAGACTAGTCTCTGTGTCTTGAATGAAATTACTGCTGCCTGTCTGCTAATATGAATAAACATGCATAGCCCATCTCAGAAAAAAAAAAAGTCCTGATGCTGAAAATTTTGCTCATTTCTATCAGTTATATTTTCAGGCTTATTACGTGGAAAGTAACTCCTTGATACTGTACATTTGCATATGTATGAACAGCCATCCACCTGCATACAGTTTTTCTTGGTGCAGTGCTTTAGCACTTGTGAGCAGGAATTTCAGACTTTATCCATCCCTTTTACTCTTTATTGAGTGTTCCCTAATCCTTCTGCAGGAGGCTTCACCTGACACAGATACTGAGGAAAGCAGGCCTGGTGGACAAGAAAGGGAGGTATCATCCTGCTTGACTATTCCAAACAGTGCTGCAGCCAGCAGAGCTGCTATGATGTATGTGGCTCTGGGGGAAGATATAGATAGGATCTTCTCCAGCTCCTCACCAGAATCACCTTCAGAAAATGTAAATGCAGCTTGCAATTTCCAAAGTCTGACTTCCTCCTTCTGTGGTGTGTTGTGTTTTTTGGTGTGGTTTTTTTTTTTTTTTTCAATTCTGTGATGGTCATCTTAAAGGTACATGTAAGGGACCGTCAGTTGTACTGTCTCAACATTGCTGGAGGCCACCGGAGACCACCACGCCTGCCGCTACTCCGCTGCCAGATAACCACAAGTCTTGCTACTGCATTATTATCGGTTGAGAGAGGCCTGTACCAGATTACCACATGCTGCGTTGTTATCGGTGGAGGGAGGCCTGTTCGGAGAAGCGACACCCAACCAGCATGTATGCGCCTGGGCCCGGGATCTGAAAGACAGAGGGGCACAAAGACCCCCGAAGACCACCAAAGACCCCCTAGAGACGGCACTGGGCATGCGTACCACCGCCGGGTGATGGGTGGGGTTGTTCGTGACGGACGTCATGGGTGGACAGTATAAAGCGGAGACACCATCAGCGGCGATGGCAGCTTTTTGGACTTTTCTTTCTGCTGCTTCTGCGCACACGGCAGGGGCAGCCCTCACCTGCCTTTTTGCTGCTTCTGCATTGCTATCGGACTTTTGCTGCTCCTTTTTGTTGCTTCTGCTTTGCTCGGTTTTTGTTTTCAGCTGCACCTTTCTGTAAACGGACTGCATCGGAATGCCTCGGACCCATGGTGGTAACTACTGTAACTTTTGTTTTCTCTCTCTCTCTTTCTCTCTTATACATTCGCGAACCTGAGTTTAGGTAAATAAAACTCTGGGCGCTTGACTCCGTTTTGAGTCTTAATTCTGTTCCCGAGAACACAAATGTAACCTCGCTCCGGTTTCTGACCGGCTTGCGACAGTACAACACAATTTCTTTTAGAGATGAGTGTAAACTCGGGTCTTACTCAAATGGTACTGTGCTTTTAAAAACAACTTTCAGTTTGCTTTTAACAAAGGCAATAATATTTAATGAAAAGTTCATTATCTGCAAAGCTGTTTTTAATGTTAGAAAGACTAAGACATATAACAGCATTTTATTAACTAATCCCCATTTGATTTAGTGGAAATGCTGAACTTAATTTAACTGAAGTATTGTTACAAACGCATCCATGCTCCTTTGTACCATTTTCCGTGATGAGACTGCAGCAGTTGTTGATTTATATTTGTGTATGTCTCTCTGTTATGGTCCCTCTTCAGAACTCATCTGTTTCAGAATTAAGGTAGTAATGAACTTTGTCTACAAGAAGGGCAACATTGGTTTTAATACTCTTGGCCAGTTTACACTGTCCTTCCAGTTCCACCTATTAGAAGCCACTGGCAGAGACTGAAAGTCAGATGGGTTCCTCACCAGGGACTTCATCCTATGAGAAATGTAGAATGCAGAAAAAAGGCAGAGGAAGAAGATCAAGTGCAAAAAGCACTTTTGCGGGCCTGCAGTAGGGGCTTACTGTTGTACTCTGTAGCTTCTGTCCATGACGCAAAGTGAACACAGCAAGGGTGATCTGGAGTCTAAGGTAATTTAAATGTTGATGTGAACAGAGATGCTCCATACAGAGAACCCCTAGTAGAGTGATCCCTGGGAATGCGTTAGCAGGGCAATATAGATGTATCTGTTACTCATATCTGCTTGCTGTTAAGTTGTTACAAGTTATCAGAATTATAATATAGTGCAGTCTAAACATCCATACACAACACAGAATTCAGCAGTGATAAAAGTAGCAAGTATAGAAATCAGAAAGCAGGAATAACAAAGAAAGTACTTTAGTTAGGCACAGAGAAATAAATGAAGTAGCACACTTGGGAAGACCAGGAAGTAGGCTATGATTGTCTTGCTATATTATAATTTTTAAAAAATATTCAAGAGCACTTCTGGAAGAACAATAATTTTGTATACCATTAAGTAGTACACTATGGTATACATTGCCAAGAGGAACTAATGGACTAAATGAAGCTGGAAGTCTTATCTAAAATAAAATATCAATTAGAAAAATGTGTTCCTCATGTATAAAACTCTTCAAAAGTCAACATATGATCTAATAACATCATGACTAGAGAGGGTTTTGGTTTATCTCATCTTTAGCCAGTTTCAGGTTTTTTAAAAAACAAAAGGAGTTTTATGTGTTCCTACTCCCTGTTGGATCTGTCTTTAAATAATGTTTTAGTACAGTGTTCAGTTTTAACTAAATTTGACTGATAGTTAAGAAGAATAGAAGAGCAGAAATCCCAGGGATGATAAAATCTTACAAATTTTATGAAAGCCAATGACCAAGCAGCTAAGAGACACTCAGTTTAGCACCTTGACTGTGAGAAAAGTTTCAGCACGAGCGAAGTAGTGATCTATTCTGTTTGATCTGTCAGCTGACCCACATGCACACAGTGGGAAGCAGGGAGAATTTGGGTTATTTCCATATAAGAATAAGGATTCCAATTTACACAGACCCAGTGCAAGATCTGTTTGAGACAGGAAGTACAAGAGAGGCAATACTTGGCATGAAGCATTTGGAAATGGAGAGGAGAGAAGAATTTATGAGACTGGTGCTGTACAAGCACTCTATCCCTGTAAGGATTCAGCAAGGTATCATAGAGTTACAGTGCAGCCCTTCCAGAGACTTGCAGATCTTCACAGGTTTTTCAAGATACCACTAAGGACTTGTGGCAAAGCTGGCCATGCAATGACACATTTTCATTTTAAATAGAAATGTTGCAGCAAAATTATTTTAATATGCAAAGACAACCATTAATTGCTCAAAGCTACTTTGTAAATAACTGAGCTACTTTCTCATCCTGAGGGACCAATCTATTCCCACAATAGCCAAATTTGCAAATTTTATCAGAAGAGAAACCACGTAAGAACTTCTTCTCCCCTTGTTAAAGAAAAAGTGCCCCATATTTAGGAGAAATGCTGAGCTTCGATTTGGCTGAAAATCATAGCAAATAAAAAGACCTCAGTTATAGTGATTAAATCCCTCACTTCACATTATTTTAAAGTTTTTAATTAAATATCACAAATGTAATCAATTAGAAGTTATTAAATTACATCATTCATGATACATTGAGAGGAATTCATCCATTTTACTGAATACTTGTGAAGAAGCTTGGTGGTTTGGGTTTGTTTTGTTTTGTTTTTTTTTTCCTGTCATTAGAGGCTACAGATGGAATCCTAGATATATGAAAATGGAGAGATCTTTTTTAGCTAGTATTATAGAAATCTACTTTAATCTCATTTTTAGAAAAAAATGAATCCAATGAACTATTTGAAAAGAGTAAATAAAGACAATCTTAAATAAAGAGGTCAAAGGAAAAGCTGAGGGATGCAACCAGATGAAATAACTCATTAACTTTCCATGGTTTTTAGGAAACTAAGTACTGAAAAAGGGGAAATAGAAAAATATCTTGAAAACACCAGAGAAATGGAGAATTTGTTTAATGAGCTGTAAATTACAGAGAATTTTGAAATATATATAAAAAAAAAGGAAGATAAGAACACAGAGAAATTCCCCAAGTTAGAATGCTCTATCAGTCCTCAATCCATTTCCTTAATAATCATGTCTCAGCTAGAAAAAAATATAAGAGTGGGTTTGGTATAAACTTTGTTTTAAATATCTATAAGGCCCATAAGGAGGTTATGTGATTTTAGTCGTATTTGACATTAGACACTAGTGCAGAAAAACTGAAAAAGTGATTATACACAATCTTCAGGAAGCAGGCAGTGAGATGTTACTTATCCTGAGATAAACAGCGCTGAGAATCTGTAAACTATAGTAATGGGTCAAAATTATAGATATTGCATCTGCGTACAAATTATGCACCTGAATAAGAAGTGCTTAATATTAATTCTTAAGAAAAATAACTTTGAAAAACGGCTTCTTACTAAAAGGCGTTCAAAGTAATTGTCAAGGCTATAGAACAGTAGTAGTAAGTGAGGCTGCAGTTAGAAGCATTCCAATTTTCCCAGCTGAACTTATATAATAGATTAAAAATACAAAAAAGTTGCATAATTCACAAAAGAAGAACTAAATCATTAGCACTGACTGTAAAATCACTTGCAAGGAAGCAACACTTTGATTTGCTGATGCCTTAGTCCTGTATTCCTTTTCAATGGCACAATGAGCTGCCAATTGAGATTAAGTTCTTTGAAAGGGTCTTTTCATTGAATTAAGCTTCTTAATAAAAGTAATTACTTTTCTAATTCCCCACTGGGCTATTAAAATATCACGCAGTACCAACTGGAGAAAAAGCAGAGTCTCAATCACTTCAATTGATATTTGGACTGGGCCCATAACATCAGAACCGAAGCTACAGCCTTGGCAAAACAATATGTAAGTAAGAATGGGACTGACTATGCTGCAGGAAAGAAGTAGAACTAAGAATTTAATAATTGTAATGCAGAAAGAAAATTATTCTATTGTTTAATTATAATTAGGTTCCCCTTAAACTGATATATTTTCTAAAGCAAAGAAAAAGAAGGAAAAGGAAGAGCAGCAGCTTTTTCTTGCTATAGTTAGATCAGGTAGCTAAGGGCAAGTATATTCTACTAGCCCGGCTAAGAGAAAAGCAGATGAAAGCAAGTTTAATGGTCTTACTGAAATGTTGAGATTTTTATTCACATACTAGCAAGCCCTTCCTGAAATTTACAGTTTCTGCAAGAGATAATACCTGGGCAAAGAGTTCTTTGAATTTACAGCAGATTTTACAGGTGTATCTCCATGTGCAAATTTGGTGCTGTGTAATGACAGCTGAAAGATTATTTTTTTTCTTTTTTCCTGTGAAACTAGCTGAGTTGGGCTGCACAGCAATAATCAAGTGATTCCGCTGAGAAAATGTATCCTGGGAAAAGCGTACTGGACACTGATTAATACTGGGCAGGCATGGAATATTTTTTTCTGTTCCCGGACACTCCAAGTTGACCAAAGTGGTGTAGATACTGAGTTCCTGTGGAGCAATAAGCTGCTGCATTAAAAATAAAAAATAGATCGATTTCAAAACAGATGGAAGCTTTCAAAGTGCTTCTTTAATTAAATTAGTTATTAATTTTTATTAAGAATCACAAAGATTTTGTGATCTAAAACCCAGGATACTACAGTGAGAATCACAAGATCTTTTCAATTCCTGGTCCTGATGCTGACTTGCAGGATAACTCCGAGATTCCTGTTTCTGTTACTTGAGTTGTGCTTTTCTACTCGTTTGTTTGTCTAAATGTGAACTAGGTAGGGCTGCTTCTTTCTGTACAGCGCCTAGCATACATGCAGTACAATTGGGCTTATGAAATTCTGGTGAGACAACTGAGAGACATGCTGGAAAGAGCACTTAAATAACTAAAAATCAACCTTTAGGAAGTGTATACCTCCCCATAAGCCAGAGCGGGTGGTCTCTGAGTTCTTCCTGGCTTTCTCTTTACAAAAACAGAAACACTGAAAATGGCAAGTATGAAACCACATACTTAATTTTCCATCTAAACCCATTAACTAAATTTCCATTGGATTATAGTGAAATTTCCTTCCACAGAATCACTGCAAAGAGTCACATGAATAAAATACTCAAAAATACAGTAAGAAGATTTTTGTCTATGTAGGGTTTTTTAATTTTGATATGTAACAGGCTGATTTAATATTTACATTTTGCCCTACTTCTTATAATTAGAAATCATATCTACTTTAGTATAGCTTATAAGTAATAAGTAGGTTTTCTGCATTAGGCCAATCATCACATAGAAGTAAGGACAGAGAAAAAGTGAAGCTAAGTTAGAGAGTAAGAGCCCCCTTCTTCCTTGAATGGTATATAGACTGCTGTCTTTAGTTGTCCTAGTTGTTACTAAGTTTTAAGGAAGAACACTAAGCACAGTACATAGGTTTAACTAGAGACTTCTAATGCAAGATTTGCAATGGACTGTCTGCTAGGCTGCTCAGAATTCAAGCAATAAAATTGCTTTGAGAAGTGAAGATAAAGTAACATGTATTGTATGATTACACCACAGGACATTTCATAATCAGCTTCACTGCTGCCCCATTATCTCTTGATAGCTATGCCAAAACAATTTGTGTCTTGCAAAATGAATCTTCAGCCTTGAAAAACAAATAGAAGTCTAGTTTTATTATTAATGAATTAACAATAAAAAAATGGTTTGTAACTATGGGAAATAATGTCCACCTTAATCAAAAAGTGATTTCAAATATTGATTTTTGAAGATGCATGTCTATTTAAAAACTATCTGTTATGGCAATTGATTCGTACATCAGAAGTGCTACACACAGTATGAACAGAAACACGCAAGCACCTTTGAGATACAGATATATAGTTCTCCTGCTTCACTACATGTACAGTCTAATCTTAAAGAAACGCTTCCTGCATTGCAGGTAGTTATATCCTTCTAGATGCCAGTCAGTATATCTTTTCTTATTTGTAATTTGTTTCTAAACAGGGAGATTCTTATTGAAGGATTCTTCTAGTATTTGTATGCCTATATTCTATGGGTGTCATTTCACTTCTGTATATTTTCAACAGACCTTGACTGACAATAAATATTTTGTATTTTATGTATATACAAAGGCACCTAAATAAACTGCTGTAGTTTGTGAAGTTACATTAGAGGCATAAAGATAATTGCACACTGTTAAGAACTACCCTTAGTTCATAATTTTAGGAATTACATACCTATTTACCCCTACAAGTCTGAGCAGATGTTCTTCCCTTTTTTAATGCATACTGTTCATCCAAAAATTGAAATAAAACACAAAACATTGCCATTGTACACCAAGTTGAAGTGAAATCTCATGAACACACAATGACATTAAAGTTATTCGGTCAAAATAATTTATAGCCATATAGAATTAATGCAAGACTCTTGGAAAAAAAAAAAATCAGGAACAAAAGCAGAACTAAAACCATTAATGAATTTGATAAGAAATCTGCCTCCAGATAGATATGCTCTTCTGTAAAGATAATGTAAAAAGTGAAAATGCATCATAAGCCCACTGGACCAGAAGTTAGTGAAAAAGATCTCATTCTTTCTGATATTGATTTATCTCAAATTCTTGTATATTTATAGTAAGTTCTGGATCCGGCACTGAAGTTGGAAAAAAGGTTTGTTCACACCCCACAATATCACAGAAAGTGGGTTTAAAAACCCCCAACAAGCCTATAATGTAAATCTTAAGGATTCTTTAAGTGAGATTTAGCTCACAGTTTAAGTCGACTGGTTTTCCATTACAGTCAGTGAAAATACAAACAATGCAGAGTGTAGAACCTAGAGATGCTCAGCAGCTCCAATGTGAATGTCCACTTTGGAGTGAGTTAGGCATTTGTCTAGGCTGTATCAAACAGATCCTTACCAGCTATAAGGGGTGTGTATCATTTTGCACCTGGGCACATTTATAGGGGCATGTAAATGCCAGTGTCTCAGTCTGCAAGCTGAATTCTGCTGTTGTCTGTCACTAAGCACTTCTTTAAAATTGTGTTTAAAATAGAGAAAAGTAAGAGAGTTCTTTTTTTCTTATTTTACAAGACTATTTGACTTGCATTTTTTAATAATATCCAGAGTATACTTAATTAAAATGGAGTATGCCACCTTGACCTTCCTGTAATTAACTTTCTTTTTTGCAAATCAGTATCAGTTCGTTTTAAATCAATGTGGTTCTTCTGTCTCTGTGGTATCACTAATACCGTAAGACTTCTAGTTTAAAACCTGTACCAGGACAATGGTACTTTTGCCAGTCCAGCTTTAAGGAACAACATGCATTTTTGCAGATATCATGGCTACACCTGCAATTCTCTGACCTGAGATCTCTCTGTAGGGCCCTGAGGCTCAGGTGTCTCACAGACTTGGTATCTCATATTTGCATTTTTCTTACAGGCAGGCAGTTTGGTCTGACTTCAGAATGACTGTTGAGGCCAGTCATCTTTGGGACAGGCAAAGGGGCCCTTGTAGGATCATCTCTGGTTGCCTCTGCCCTTGGGTGAACCTCAAGAGCAGCAGGCGTAGATGAAGTGTCATAGTCAGATGTGACGAGTTTGAATTTTCTGTGGCATGGTCTGAACCATGATACTGTCATAAGGCCATGAGAAATACCCACTCTGGTGTCTCAGAGATGCTGCAAAGAATTTTCCAGAAGATAAATATTTTGGATATTTAGAAATTTTACCCTTCTAGCCTTTTCAGGAGCTTGCTCTTGCACAGCAGTATAGAGACAACACCGTGCATCCTCGTGGAGTTGCATCAGTTAGGGCATGAGTTTTTTGTTTGTTTGAAATACTTTTTTTAAAAAGTAACTAAATTTAATACTTATTATATAAAAAAAAGAAATAAAAAGAAAATATATTACCATAAAAATGTAAACCAGATTGCTAAAAATAAACTGTGTGATGCAGAGAATTATCAATTCTGTTGTTTTATCAAGTACCTGATTTATCAGTGTGTTCTGATTTAACATGGCCATTTGAAAAAGAGCACTCAGCAGCAAGATTACCATGGGCTATTGTTTATTCCAAACACATTTATCACCTATGGCTCTGCATGTCTTCCATTCATTTATAACTGTGGAACATCAGGAGGAGAACAGAACAGTTTAATTACCTGACAGATTTGAGCTGGGCAGTGCATAGTTTCAAAAACTGTCCTTGTTTCTGAATTCAGTTTCCTTTAATCTGCAAGTTAAAACGTTTGAAATACATTTACATATGAAGTATAACAGTAAATAACAATTACAGCAACTGCACCCTTGTTAAAAAAATCAGTTACTTTTACCAATAACGTAGTTCCATTGAAATCAAGGTCTTTTCACCTTTTATTAAGTCTGCATTTTGGGGGGCTTTTCTATGCCAAAAAAAAAAAAGAAAAAAATTAAAAAAAAATCAGCCTTGCATTGTAATCACCAAGATTGGTGGAATTAGTACTCTAGGCTGGTTATAAAATATATGGAAATGTGTAAACTACAGGAAACTGAACCACTCCGACATTATGGTAAAGTAAACCAGTGGGTATATGGTG
>NW_009616308.1:19199-49996 GCF_000690535.1 Cariama cristata
AAGTGAAAACAGTATACAGTAGAAAAATCAGAGATGATGGTTTCTCTAATCCTAATTTTCCTTAGCCCACATATCCCTTGATATTCCTGTTAAACTCAGTCTTTGCAAATAAATTTAGTAGAAATTTTCTTCATATATGCTTAGTGTTATGTCTAGTCATTATAGAATAGCAATCTGAACCCATATTGTACACCCACTGAATGGCACACAATTTATGTTATTCTACAACTAACAGTTTTGCAGTTTACACAGCTGAAAATGGCTTTGTCTGCATCTTGCGTAACATGTACTACCTCAGATCAGCAGTTTTCCATTCAGGCTTTAATCAAAACAATACACTGAGCATTCACATGGGGCATTAGATAAGCCTTTTGCTAGAAGCTGACTCAGAATCTCCCCATTCATTCAAATGTTTCTGGAAAATTCATTTTAACTAAATGCATACATTTTTCCTACTCAGTAAGGAAGTTTATTTTATGAAGGTGAACTTGCTGCAAGAGTGCAAACCTTTGTTTAAATGGCTAACTGAAGCAGAAAAAGCCCAGAAAGATCAGAGAGAAGTTATATTTCTGTAATGATAAGTCTATTTTACTGATGTTATCAAAACATATTTCCTAATGATTCACATACAATTTGTTCGTTTTCACTTTATGCTTCTTTAGTCATCAATAGATTTTCAAATGTACCCGGCTGAACTAAAGACTAAGTCAAAAGGTTTTGTTAAAGAGGAAACTAATAATGATTTACTTTTATAAGAATGATCCATAATTCTTCATTATTTTACTTGTTACTAGTAAGTATTTAATAGATTTGTTTATTAAAATGTTTAAAGATATCAGTGGAATGGGAAATTATTGAACTTCTGTAAACGATGTGAAAAATATTGACATCAAAAATATATATGCTGATACTGTTGGTATCAGCATTGACATTATAATAGTACCATGTAGAGCAGCTTTAGGATTCCATTATTGATCTGTACATAAGAAGTATAGCTTGACAATAAAAAGGAAAAGGACAAGAGCAAAAATCTTACATTTTGACTAAAAATAGCCATATACTTCGGAATTGAGAAAATCCAGCCTTAGGCACATAAAAACTTTTTATTAGCAAACTATTTTGTTTTTCATAGCAAAAAAAGCAAATTCCACCCAGCATGCCAGGTTAAAACTGTGGCCCTGCAGATAAACTTTTGACAATGGTTATTGAAATGGTCAATAATAAATACTCTTTTCTGTAGGAAAAAAAATCAAACTGTATTTAATAAAAAGAGTGAAAACTGATGTTTTATGTAGCATGAAATGGCATTTTTTTCTTTGTTTTCTTCTCCCAGTACTTCAAACAGAGAGGAATATTTGCTTACAGGGCAGAAGAGAATGCAGTGAGCCATTAGAGGTTCTACACATGAGTTACAGCAATTATAAATAATTATTACTATATTTTTTGTTGTTTGCAGGGGGTGGCAATATTTTTTTGAAAAACAGGAATAGTTTTACTATAGTGAAATAGTATCACTTTATACCATTACAATTGTGTTTATCCCCATCTGTAAATTTAGAGCATCAATCATCTGAAAGATAACATCTCAAACATGTGCATGAATATATTTTCTTCGAGGATACTTAAAATAGGAGAGTTACATTAACATATTTTGGAACAACAAAAAGAAAATAAAAACTTAGATTGCAGAAAGGACAGTCTGAACCTCATGACAATAATTATATCAGGACACCATGCTGGAGGACATCTAATGTGTACAAAACCTTACTTCAGCAAATAGATTACAAGAGAAAGTAGCACTCAAACCAGCTATGCTTTGAGGTACAGGTTCAATCTCTTCACTGACTTAGGCACGTGTTCAGCACCATCACAGATACTTACAGACACATCCACTGTGACTTAGAACTCTATTAAAATTCCATATGGTGGTGTAGGTGGCAGGATAAATTTCTTGAGCAGAAGTATGCATGTTGAGAAAGGGATTTATTTTTAAGTTAAGCTTTGCATAATAATTTAAAACACTTTCTGCTACATTGTTCTTTCAGAATATATTTTGTTCTATTTTCACACAGATATACAGGAGCTATTTTTTTTTTTTTTAATGAAATGAATATACTTAATAAGTTGATGACAAATTTGAAATAAAACAAATTTTCAACATTTTTGCTAAGTGGACTCAGTAACAATAAAAAAATTAGGATTTTACTTTTGTTTCTTAATCGAAACAAGCTCCTATGGAAATTCAGTTCCAACAAGATTTGTAGGATCTGATCTTTAGAGAATAAATGAGCCTCAGGGTAATGAAAGAGCGGTGTCTGTTCAAGGTTTGCCTTCCACACTTTCATTTATTCCTTATCTTCTTCCCACATCCCCTCTTACCTTGCCTGTTGATATCCTTCACTTAAGAATCAATTCCCCTACGTTTCAACTGGAAGAACAGTGCTGGCGACCTTGAGCAGCATCTGCACAGAGTCTATTTGAATATCTATACGTGCATAACTCAATAAACCCACACATACATAATTGACAACCACTTCATTTCTGGATTAAATGTAAATAATATATTCAAAATCCAATTACTAAAATTTCACGTGCATAAAGCAGCAGGGGCTATATTTAGCTCCTTAGTCTTTTCAGTCTTGATTCATAGTTGCTGTAGAAATCTCTCCTTAGTGTAACCCACTTAAGCTCAGCGTAACCCATTTAAGGACAGACCTTCTAGATGTTAAAAACCTTCTGGGACTGTAGTTTGCAGCTTCAAAAGGAAAATAAAAATAGCAGTATAAAATAAGAAATGAACACTTAGAATATACACACGTCTGTAAATAGTTTTTTTGATGGTGCTATCTGATTTCTTTGGAGGAGAAACACCACAATACTGGCAACAATACTAGTTCTCCATACATAAATATTGGCTTCATAAGCTATGTTGCATTTTTTGTGGCCTGGAACTAATACAGCTATGACAGCTGCTATTTAGTAATCAAAAATTCATCGCATGTCTAATAAAAATAACATAGTTATCAATGTTGTATTGCAATAGATTTAATATCATTGTTAATTTCAAATGACTATGCAGTGCTGAAATAATGATGAAAGACTGAAAGAAAGACTTTTCCTCAAAAGGAAAATCCAAGGGTTTTCTGTTTCTGACTGTAGACAAGCAACGCCACATGCACTGAGGCTGCATGCTCAAAGCTTATAAAACCAGAGCTCGTGGCAATCAGAGCAAACAGCTCCAGAGGTATCAGAAGATGGTCTCTGTATGGCTCGCTTTTGGGGTGTGAACATCAGAGTCAAGGGCTGTGGAAGCGATTTGGTGTATTCCCAAGTGCAGAGACAGAAGGCTTTTTTGCACTAGTCATTTTCACTTGTGAATAGCTGGGGTGCACAAATTATCACAAATAAATTCAGAGATGTGCTGAGAACCTTAATTTTACTTCTATATAAACATGGAGTCTGTGTACTTGCATATTTTGCATGAATATAATCAAATACTGTCCTGGAAACAACCTGTACAAATGAGAATCAGTTTTGATTTTACACTAATTACACCAGTTTCGGTAGACTTGTTAAGCAAGGTTTCACTAACATAGTTTTACTGTAATAAAATTTTAGATGAGGGTCTTGCTACTAAAGATTTGCTTTCCCTTGCTTTCCCAGCTGATGTTAGCGTACCGAAGATAGCTTTTAAAATGTAAACAGGAAATATATAGCCAAAGAAAAGTTCAAACAACCCCTTAAGATCAATCTTTAGACCCCAGAGAAAGATAAAGAAAGAAAAATAATGAAAACCAAATCCCTGTAGGTTCCTTGTAGAATTTTGCTACCATGGAATAAGGGTAAGACTGACATATCTGTACTTCCCTTATGGTAGTCACATGACATTGTTCTCCACAACATATTTTTGGACTTATTTTGAGATTTAAGAATATTTTTAGAACTTGACTCCGTGGAAATTAATGGCAAAATACTATCTTTAGTGAAGGCAGTTTCATCCACAGAAGTACAATTTTTGTAACTTTATTTATTGAAAAATAGTTAGATTGTGTGTATGCATTACTACTCAGAGTGTATGTTCTGCTTAACAGAATTTTGGTAGGTATCATTTCACACCATTCCCATAGCTAAAATTGAACTTGAGAGGAGTGGAACAGATTTTGGCATTACTTTAAAGCATTTGTAAATGGGGAATCTGCCAAAAGATTGGGAGTTTTACTTTCATGGGTAATTCATTATTTGGCTGAAAACAGCTTGGGTAACAAACATGTTTTCCAAAATTCCATCTGAGAATATCAAAGATTATTTTTTTTCATGCATCTTTGAAATTATTTGTTCTGACAAGTACTTTTGTGATTGATTATAGCAAGTTAAATCAGATGTTGAGTCTACTCATTTTAGCAATTCCTGAAATTCTTCAAACTTCCTAAAAGACTTAGGATTATAGTTTTTGTATGATATCAAACATCATAAAAACTATATTTGTCAGAACTGAAAAATTTAAGACACTTCTAATCTTTTTTATAAATGTTTAAGATGCATTTATTAATACTTTTATAAATCTACAAGCAAAGATGAAAGCAGAAGAGTTTACCTGTAGTCACTTTTTTCATAATTATCTTGTGCCTTCTAGATAGCTAGAGCTACATTTCTTTAATTTGAATCAAAAGAAAAGTACCACAAAAGAAAGAAAATAACAGCTGACCATCTGTGGAGAAACTATTGCCTCCAGCAACACCCAAAGTATAATGGTTTACTCCTTCAGAGTCTAAAGCTAAGATAAAACAGTTTCTAATGCAAAAGTGATTTAACACATCTGATCATGCAAGTTCAAAACCCCCTCCTTTTATTCAACCAAAAGTCTTGTTTCATACATTTAGCCTAACAAAATTCAGGTTCCATTCATCCTAACTTTCAAAATGAAAAGATGCCTTTGGTTGGCTAAGACAAGATTACATACAACTTTAGGTCTTTCTCTCTTTTGGTGAAACTTCATTTGGTAAGCTGCTGTAAAACTGAAACATTTCCTAGCCTTCCAACAATTAATTACATCATGTACTCTTTCAACATGAGTTTTTCATTCCGTCAGAAATTGCTGTGTCATATGCCAATGAAGTGTACTTTTTTTGAGAATGTTTATCCAGAAAATTTCTCTTGACATTTTCTTGGACTGTTTTGCTCTTAAACCTGAAGTACAGTATCTAATGTCTAAGAAAATGCCGTTCTTTTGTATATTCATGAGATCTAAACTCAGTCTGAAATTTCAAGTATTTTTTTTCCCCACTCCGTGCTATATTTTCTAGAGACTGTAAAGTTGTCTAACTCATTGCAAGTTGTTTTAATCAAGATCTGTCATTTAGTGGCTGAAGATAAGAGCTATTAAATTAAATTGTATTTGCTGTTCTCTGAATGATGAAAACAAAATATGATTTGCAAATGCATTTCTTAATACATACTTCAGCACTCAAAATTATTTAATTTTGTTCCCACTAAACTTCATGCAGTTTTTGCCATCTCCTTGAAAATGAAGCGGCTTAGGTCAGTTTTTTACTGTAAATCTCCCCCTATGTTTTATAGGATGCCATGGAACTATACTCCATGGTCCTACTGAGGCTGTGACAGGAATGTCTCAAATACTCCACACTCCTATAAAATTAAAGATAAACAAATAATGCATCTTGGCAACCTGAAGTCTTTTATTTGTACCTCAACCATTGGCCTACTCAGTACTTGTTGGCATATCAGTGATTTTTATTTTAATAAGAGAAGACAGAAGACTTAGCAGTTTCTTAAAAGTATGAAAATAAAAATATGAAAAAATATGAACCATCTCAAAAAATCATAAAATTAGGAAGTTCGGTAGGGATGGGTAAATAACACTTGTTCAAAAATTCAAGAAGGAATTTTACAAAGAGTGGAAACTAATTCATACAACTAAAAGTGATAACACAGGAATACCCCAAGTATGTGGGGACACTATTTAAGACAAAAAAGCAGAGAAACGTTGCCAGCAGAAGTCCACAGAGATACTGCTGAGCATTTTCATAAAAGGCTCAACAGTAAGATGACGAAATTGCTGGTGATAATAAGTTAGTCATGACTGGAAAGTGAAAAACCGGTTACGAGGAATTGCAAAAGTAACTGTAAAAACTGAATGAACTAGCAAAAAAAAAAATATATATTTTACACAAGTATAAAGATGCATACATGAAGAAAAACTTTTTTGTACAAAGTATACAAATACAATAAGAAAGTGTCAAAAAACTGATTAGAAAAAAAAGGAAGCTACCAACTTATTACTGGAGGGTTTTGTTTCAGTTTTTATTCAAAAGGGGTGGCTAAACTGAGTAATTAGCAAGCTACAGGCTACTGGAACCAATACAAGGATGAACTAAAATAAACTCAGTGTTTATCTTTCCCCTGAGAATATGGAGGACAGTAGGATCAAAAGACTTAAACAGCTGTGCTTAACTTTGCAAAAATAGACTAGGAGGATCCAGAGAATAATAAATTAGTCAGACTAACTTCAAGTCTCACAAAAATGCTGAAATGTCTGTCTTTGGGTAAAGACAACAGGCAAACAAGAGCCAACATCCCCTTATCAAAAGAAAACATCAATCCCATCTACTTTCTCTCTGTGACTAGTAATAGTCCTTACTGATCGGTCGAAGTAGTAGATATGACACATGTTCATTGTTTTAAAAAGTTTGCCAGTCTATGTACCGTTCTCATAAATAAACTAAGAATTAAGTAATCCAGATGACACTATTGTAACTGTGTGCACAACAAATGTGAAGCTATACTTAGAACAGTTACCGGCTGTCAAGCTGGGAGGAAATACTGAGTGGGGTTTCATAGGGCCTGTCCTGGATCCAGTATTATTCAATATTTTCGTTAATGACCTGGATGATGGAATAGAGAGTACTTTTATTAAATTTGCAGACAATACCAAGCTGAAAGCGTCTGCAAGCACTTTAGTGAATAGGATTTGAATTGAAAGTAGGCTTGACAAATTGAAAAAGTGATCCAAAAAAAAGATAAAAAGATGCAATTCAATAAAGAAAAGTACAAAGTAACACAAATAGGAATAATCCCCAGCTGGAAAAATACAAGAGAAAGAACAACTGACTACACGTCAGATTTGCAGAGGGTAATGAACCACAGAGACACTAAGAGTCAAAAACATTGTACTATGTATGCAGGACCATTTTATATAAGAAATGTAAACTTATTTGATACTAGTGCAGTTCGGTCTCAAAAATTACCATGGTCAAAGCAGCCTCTTTAGATGGAGTGCTGCATGAATTTTAGCTACATCAGAAATATTTAACGGGGGAAAAAAAATCCAAACATATTTCTTGCCTTTTGAACTGCTTAAAAAATGAGCACTAGTATTTACCTCACAATATGCAGAATTTACCGCCTTTGCAACAACAATTTTCTGTCCCAGTTGAGTTAAAAGTTACAGAACTGCTATATCTTCAGGTAGGAGAAGTATGGTACAAAGTAAATTGTAGATGTTGATCAATGGAAAAAACAATTGGCCACAAAGATGACAGTTTGTGATTAAGCATGAACCACGGTGTGGAACTCTGAACTGAAAAAGCTATAAACGAAAGACATGTTTGAATAATGGAAGTTACCTTCCAATTTTGTTAGGAAGGTGGTGGGTTTTTTTGTATTATCCCAAATAGGCATCTGCATCCATAACATGTATTTTTAATATGTATTATAATTCACATTATCACTATACATTGTTAAGATTTATGGCTTCATAGCAACAATAGTCTTCTTTTTCTATTGTCCTTTGCATAATATAGTTTCAGCAGATATTCTTCAGTGGAGAAAATACAAGATGGGGAACAACCAGCTACAATGGAGATTTAGAGAGGGTAATGAATTTGAAAGAGCTCATGAATGAAAAATGGCATGCTATTGCAACATACATAAGCAGAATTTCTGTAGGAAACATGGAGTGATTATTCTATGCAATATTCACCAACTGTCTTCATAGCCATCGCTGTGCCTGGTTTTGCAAGTGCGTGGAATACATTCATGAAAGATAGGATGGTCATGTCTCCAGCTTTTGGGATCTGACTGATCAGAAATTATCTTCACTGGTAAAAATAATTAGACTCTTAGAACAAAACTAATAAATTTTCAGAAAATACCTAAAAGACTAGTTATTTTTATACTTCGTCTAAGGAGCTGTTGAAATCATTAAAACAAAAAAAAGCTCCTTGCATCCCTATCATTAAGATTAATAAAATACTTTTTACCCCTCGCTATCTAAACTATTTATTTATTGTCATTTCACCCTGTCACCTTGCTTGGGCAATGAAATTAGACAAAATAAATACACACTTGTTGATCAGCAATTTGTGATGTACAGCCTATGCTGTGGAATGTGAGGAAGCATATAGTTAATTCCATCAGTATAGTTAACATGCTGTTCTATGATTGTTTATAACTAAAGGAACAAAAATGGAAGGTTTAGTAATGTTCTGTGATCCTGAAATAAGCTTGCTCACTTCATTCATAATGGCACATGCTTAGTGTATCTTTGCAGAACCAAATATTCAGATAGGACTGAGTTTATAATTTTTTTAATAGAATTTCATTTCCGTTTCAGTTAGGCCGTAATGATTTATGCTCTGCATAATTACTTTCTAGAGTTTAAAACTGGGTATTCTCTTACCTTTGACCACCACTGGTCTAAATGCTGTCAAGAGCAGCCTCCTGAAATAGTGCATGAACTCCAACTGTTTGTGAGCTATCGTTCATATGACTTGTCTATTATAATGTGTAGTGAGTAATGGAAGACGTGCTCCAATAAATGGTTATAAGTATTGACACTGGAAGCAGGTGCCTCTTCAATCCATCTGATTTTGGAGCCATTATAGTCATCATTCCAAATTAATTGTACCATCCATGCTTGTATGGGTATGAAGTCTTTCCCTCACTTCTTGCTACCTGTGAAGTTATGAACCTAAATCAGAATGCCATAAACAGGTGTTGAGCAAATAGTATGTTGTTCTTAAAAACAGAAAATAGCAAAACATACATAGTACTAGATAAATATTACCAGTTACCTTTCAGGCAAATGTGGTGATTTAATGGATTAAGTCTAGGGGTAAAGCATGACTCAATATAGAAACATCTTAATTCAATTTTAATGGTAATCATACTAATTAAAAAAGAAGTCAAGGAAGTGACTTAAGTTCTAAAAGGCTTCTGTTGATTTCACTGGTAATAGTAAATTGAAAATCTTATGCCTTTCTGATGCTTCCCAAAAAAGGAAGAGAAAGTAATTCAGAGCAAGAGCTTCTTGTCTAGTAGAAAATACAGTGAGATATAGAAAACTTGCCAAAACACTTAAGTTTCCGTCATTTCTTAATTAAGGAAATAGAATTTCATTATTTAAATTACTTAAAACACACTGGTTAAAATATTCTATATTCAGCATATTTGCATTTTAATAAAAATAAACTTATATCACCTGCTACAGTGAGGTACTGTTGCAAATTCTATTATTCATGCTCATTTAATCAAATCAATTAAAGAAAATTAGTTGTACATTCTATGAAGTACTACTTTAATCTTCTAAACTTGTTGTCAGGATAAGGTTTGTTGACACCTGCTACTGAATGAGACATGGTGGTTTTAGAACTAATTTTATATATCCCAAGAAAGACAGAAAATGTCTCCAGACTCTGTTCAGCTATTGAGAAACAGTTTTGTTCCTGCAGTTCTCTTGAGATCCAAACTGAAAAGGCTTAACAGAGAAGATACGGGACAATCGGATCTTTTTGACACAGTTACTCATTTCTTTTCAGCCTTCATACTAGACTTTAGCCACCTGTATTTTTTAATTGCTCTTAATAAATGAGATGCAAATGAGAGTTATGCCAACTTGTCTTGGAAGTACTTAAATACCGAGAAGTCATTATCAGCCAGCATATATCACAGGAGTAACACACAATCAGAGTGGAAGAACTTGCTTTCTAAAGACAAAAAATGATGTTAATGAATTTTTTTAGGATTTATCATTTTTCATTTGCATTTGATATTCTTCTGGAGTATTTTATTCAAAGTATGCATAACAAAGGACACTAGTTAAAAAAATGAACCTAAATGTACAACTTCTATAAAGAAACTCAGATATAGGATGAAAGACATTCTTTACTTCAGTTACTTTCTGAATTACGCTGATTACAGAGGTCTTCCTACATAAAAGATGGACAAAGTGAAATCAAGAGTGGTAAAATACTGACATGTTCTTGAGGTTCTATCTAAAAAACACTTTTTGAAATAACCTAACTTTGGCCTTGTTCTTTTTCCGTAATGTTTTGCCCTTGGTCCATTCTAGTCTTTTAAACTTTTTATAGCCCCTTTTTCCTGAGATATAGGATAGTGGAGTACCTGGAACATGAACCTGTTTCTAATGTGGGGGAACTAGCATACTCTGATAGCTGACCTTTGCCTATCAATGCTTTAAAATTCTCTTAATCGTCACAGTGCCTACAATGCAAGTTATTCTTCTGTATGTAAATGAACTGAAGTAAACGCACCTGCTGATTTTCTGCCCAGATGTTAACATGGTAAAAAATATCATCTATTCATGGCAACAGTTATTTTTAGAATAGACAAATAAGATTGCAGTGATTTCAAGTCACGATTAAATTCTCATATTTCCTCTGTTTTTTTCTTTTAAAAAGATACAATTGATAGAACCCACTCACTGCCATTTACCGTCATTAATGATTCCAGAAACAATGAATAACTAAAAATTATCCCCAAGCCAAAAGCAGCTGCCAAGTCTCAAAAACACTGAAAATTATTTCACTAGAACTTTTATGCCTGAACATGGATTTAGAAGTTTGCCTGTAGACAGCCAAGTGTGAGCATCTTGCTGTCTGCCAAACTGTCTATATGAGTCAGAATGGATTGATATTTGATATGCTAGTACACATAGGAACTGGGAACACATTTCGGAGCATCAGACATTTATTGGCATCTTTACTGCCTATGGCTTGCAATACAGATAGGCTTCACAATAGGATGTGTACTTTTCCATGTTGTACACTGAACACTATAAAATCAAGGACAAACTGTGGAAATATCTTTGTATAAAAATTATCCTTTAATTTTGAGGTACAAAATACTATGCTTCAATCTGAAAAAGAGAAGCAATCCACTAAAACTAACTGATCCTCTGTAGAGACAGTGTAGAAAATTAGAGTTACTGTAATTAAAGTGATGGACACTAAGAAAATTAACACTATGTAATAACCACCATTTTAAACTTTGTCTTCATTTTAGTGGAAGTTGCCATGTTAAAGCAATTTTTAGAACAAAAAAATAACTTCTTGAGATAATTGGATAAATGTATGAACCCCATTCTCAGAAGCACGGGGAAAGTTCTTGACTTATTATTAGGGCAGTGTTATAATACATTGCATGTGGAAGTGGGGTATGACCATGCCATTAGACTTAAAGTTTCCCCCCACCCCCCAGCAAACAATATATCACCTGGAAGGTGGCTCTTGGAAATGAGAATATAAAAAAACAAAAAACAAAAAAACACCCCAACATTGCAAGTATTAAGAGAAAAAGGGGAATGGATCTAAAATCAGTCTTGGTACCATTACCTTACAGCACAATTGTACTTCTCTACAGCTATTGAACCCAGTATCATCAAAAGAAAATGTCACAGACTCTCAAAAGCAAAGGACAGACAATTCTACAGATTATTGGATCATGTCCTATTTATAGATATCTAACCTTTTCAGCCCCAAAGAAAAGCGAACAGAAAAGTGGAGTCATGTCATAGATCCAAGCCCCAAATTACAGTAATTTTGTACTGTTATTGTATTTTGTTAATCACAGAAACTCAGCAAAACCCTGAGTCACCATTAGTATGAGCAACTTTTCGTCAGAGTAAATAAAACTACTGTATTTAAATATTCCTAAAAACCTGAAAAATCTGAAAAGCTCTTTGCCTTGTATGCTCTTTTTATCTTTCTACCTGAGTATTGACAACATAATTTTTTCCAGTAACTGTGTAAATACCAAGCTACACTTTGGATAATAACTGGGAGAGAAAACAGGTAAATTCTGCAATTCCAAAGTCAAGCGATTATAATACTAAATTCATGCCCTAATTTAGAACTTATCTAGAAAGAAAAAAAAAATCACAGAAAAGACATGGAATGCAAGATAAATAATTACGGGTCTAGGAACATAGTTGATCTCAATAGCACATGAGCAAAAATGGGGCCAGGTTGTGCAGCAGAACAAAGAACTCTGGAAGACAAGAGCATTTGCAACATTATCTACTTTACCTAATTGCAACGGGCAGATGAAACTGCAAAATCTTTGCATACTTGGGCCCGGCATTGATGGGTCTCAGCATCAGTTGAGACAGAAGTAAATTAATTTTGGTTATGAATTCTTTCCAAGGCCTCACAAAGCTAAATCACACTACAGGATCTTTTTTTAATTGCTCTGGCAAAGTATGGGGTGAGGTACTCTTTACCTCAGAACAACAATCTCCTGTAAGTGAAAAACTACAATTTAATACTTTGGATCCGTTATATTATTAGCCTTCAACATAATCTTCATCATAGTTCTTCAAATTAGCATTATGTCTGTCCTAAAATTAAACAAAGTGGGAAGATCTGAAATCTCCCTCCCACCCCCAAACTGAGCGCAGATTGCCACATATCTGCTATTGCAGATATCTCACCACTATTTCAAACACTGAGAATTGGTTTTGAAATTAAGTCACTCCTGCATTCCACCATGCTATTGAACTATCACCATCTTCAATGGGCTAACAGCTATACCCTTTTATAGCAAATTTAGGTGTCCTTAAATGACTGCCCAAGACTAATGCCATATATTGGATGGAATTGCTCTGCAAGGATAGTGCCAACCATCCCTAAACTTTAGGTGGCAAGGGGTTAGCTGTATGAAATTATCAACTCATGGCATAAATTCCTTCCCAATAGACTCACTGAGCTATAACTGTGATGTGATACAGAAAACACGCATCTGTTTTCAGTTCAGAACTAAATGTGTATATATATATATCAATTTCTATTTTAGCAATTTTGTCTTAATTTCTTTTAATTCAGCAGTATCAGCTCCAAATAAAGAAGACATTTATTCATTTTCTAAACACAGATCTTCCTGTCTGATAGCAGGACAACATTATGATTTCTAACACTGGCCTGCTTGGCAGGATTGGTAGCCTATGTAAGATATAATATCAGGTGCTGTAGGTGTTATGCCATAGAAAACTTGACAGGGCTTCTACCCCTAGTTTCTTAAGAAGAACAGCAATATTATAAATGCAAAGTATTTTTCAAGAAACTTGTGATCTTCAAGTATTAAGAAAGCAACAATTAGGATATCAATACAATCCTGATGTGATCTGATTTCAAAACTACCTTGGAAATTCCTTGTGTGGATTACTTACATGAGTTAACACTGTGCAAAGGGAAAAATACATGGGCTCTGATCTCCACAGTATTCTACACTAAGAAAATATCAGGTAATGACAAGAAGCTAAATCACAGTTTAGAGGAACTTCTACTGGCATCATCAAGTTGTCAAGAATTTATGCATGCAGTTCATTTCACTGAATCAATCTATATTTGAACTCAAAGACTGGACCATACAGTTTTTCACATGGTGAAACATTTTTGTATGAGGAATTCCACTGACATCAGTTGAGTAGCTAACGTGAGAAAGTTCTCATCTGTGTAAATAAGTTTTGTTCAGAGTAGTCTTTGGCAATTTCATAACCCTTCAAGCTGTTATTGCAAACCAACTAAAAAGGCTTTGATTTTGGCAAGAGAGAACCTCACAACACAGGGTTGTTACATTTTAAAGCATTATTTAAATAGCCAGTTTATATAAAAAGGTACGATGCGAATCTGCCTATTAGAAATTGTTTTCATCACTTGTCTGCTTGACCTGAAGCCTATTCACTTGTAAATTTCCTCACAGTCCAAACTGCTTGTTTAACCTACTTGTTCAGTCATTTAGATTTCTTTGCATTGGGATAGTGTTTAATGCTTCTGAAATAAACTACACCACCATGTGTAAGTTAATATTGTTGATAAGCATTTTTAAAAGTTGTCTGCTAAACTTCCTTCACGGTTATTGGCAAGATACGGGCAATGGCAGAGAGTGAGTCATCTGACCTTTCTCAGGATGGTATGAGCTGTCCTCATGAGTTGTATTTTTGTCTTGGTTCAGTACAGGGGAGGCCGTGGTAGCATATACTTAAACAACTAACTTTTTAACGTGCTTTTTAAAATGATGGGAATATGGCTACAGCCTCAGAAAAAAGAGAGAGAAAAAAAGAAAGGATGGCACGGTCTCAAATGGTCATAAAAGATCCTTCTGCAAATATTCATTGCAAGATTTCATCTGGAGGTATGATCTTAACTCGTATCAATACTATACCCTGCAAATGCTTACAGAAGTCAGGAACGTAAGAGTTTAAGTCTGATGCTTGGTTTATAAGTCTGCTGCTGCAATTAAGTGACATTACAGGAAGAGGATGAGTAAATATATATGAAAATAGTTTCAGTTTTTCAGAAAAAATGTTCAAAGTCAGTTCACATAACTTTACTCTGGTTTTAAGCAATAATGAAAATAATCTTTTTATTGTATTTGTAAGCAGTTCAAGTTGAATACAAGGCATACATTATCGTTGAACTTTAAGTAGTATTTAGGCCTGTCTGTGTCTTGGAAGCTTAAGTAATTATTAAAGTACCGTGAGAAACAAGGATATTAGCTTGTTTTTTCTGAACTCCAGCTGACTACCTGTAATCAAGCAATTTCTTTACAGTAGCAGCAAATACCTATATATCAAGACTAATTTGATGACTCAGATACTATGCAATTATTTTAAAGGTACTCATGTCTGTTTATGTAATTGTAAGGGGTGTCATAGGGGATAAGGTGCTAAAAACACTTTTTATAAGCCATTATCATTAATTAAAAACATAACCAAATTAGAATATGAATATAGCCTTTAGCTTAATCTAAAAATATACTCAGTAACAGTGAATACTTATGCATATGTTCCAGAAAGTATAAAACCCGCGGTAAATTTTTTGCAAGCACTGCAGTAATGCTGGGTAAGACTAACTGTCAAAATAAAGATCAGAAAATCAGTGAATCCAAAATTTCAACATGAAAGACAACTCACTGGAGTCTTCTCCACTGTTCTCTCTTGAAATAGAATTTACATATTAGATCTGTACCACGTAATGACATAATCTGACAATTCTTTGTTAGCTCAAGAATTTTAACTCAGAAATGGAAATGATAATTCCTTTTACTTCTCTTCATTTGGCACAGTTCATCCATATTTTACGCAATTCACTCATTCAAACCTCTCTTAAAAGCCTCTATAATTTTAATAGAAAGAAACCTGATCAAGAAAGCTGCATAGAAAGAATGGAATATCTATAATTACACTCAATAACCAAGCTGACTCTATAGCTTTTGTCAAACACTTAGGGCAAAATCGGCATTCATTTTTCATCTTGTAAAGTTCCTAGCCTTCCCTGGTGCTTAACAAATAATAAGCATTTCTGTATAACTCTATGTTATAACATGGAAGTACAGAATTTTCCAAAAATAATTGGAGCCAAAGTTAGTGTAGTATTGACACATAATTTATTTTCCTTACTTCCTCCCCTGATGTTGTGTTTCTCTACATAGACTCTAGATACAGTGCTGAGGGAAAATACTTTACATAATGCTATAATACACATAAGGGAAGACTAGCTTGCATAATACTAAAAAAAGAAAAAAACTTTCTCAAAAATAAGGGTAAATAAATAAATGTGTCAAGAATTTATAGTTCTCAAAATTTCAGCTTTTGAAAGGTGAAGCAATTAACTACCACAGTAAAGGTTCTTGGGATTGGTAGCATTTGTTTCTTTTACCTACCAGTCATTGTTTTAGTTTATAACCAGTTAGCTAGTTCTAACCATTTTTTTTGTCTACAAAAGGCAGTTGAGAGTGTTGTCCTGGTTTTGGCTGGAATAGCGTTAATTTTCTTCCTAGTAGCTGGTACAGTGCTGTGTTTTGGATTCAGTATGAGAAGAATGTTGATAACACACTGGTGTTTCAGTTGTTGCTCAGTAGTGCTTACCCTAAGTCAAGGACTTTTCAGTTTCCCATGCTCTGCCAGCGAGGAGGGGCACAAGAAGCTGGGAGGGAGCACAGCCAGAACAGCTGACCCCAGCTAGCCAAAGGGATATTCCATACCATAGAACATCATGCCCAGTATATAAACTGGGGGGAGTTGGCCGGGAGGTGCCTATCGCTGCTTGTGGATGACCTGGGTATTGGTCAGTGAGTGGTGAGCAATTGTGTTGTGCTTCACTTATTTTTCTTGGGTTTTATTTCTCTCTGCTTTTTTGTTATCTCTCTTTTCATTACAGTTATTATTCTTATTTTGACCCACGGGTTTCACCTTTTATCCAATTCTCCTCCTCATCCCACCAGGGATGGGGGGAGTAGTGAACGAGAGGCTGCGTGGTATTTAGTTGCCAGCTGGGGTTAAACCACACCAAGCTTCAAAACAGTTTTTAACTAGGAGATACTACTCCCTCTGAAATACCAAAAGAATTCTTGTTAGCTCTTCAGAATAACTGAAGACACAAAAGCAGAAGCAGCTTTGGAAGCTTTCAAAGGCATCTGTGGAAATGCTTTTGATGCTATCAGCCACAAACTATTTTTTTTAAAAAAAATCTAACTACCTTCAGTTTGATAAAGAAGAGAAATATTTAGTTGAAGGTGTGAATGCTATTCAGTGTCCAGTAGCAAACTGCCATGCAACTTCAGAAATTTTAAGGAAGCATGAAGTTCATTTAGGTGAAGAAAACATTAGTATTCCATTGATAGTGTTGTCCTTCATTGCAGTGGTTTTGTCTGACAAGGCTTCAGACAGAATATAATATCTCTCAGAGCTGTCAACCCTGAAAAGCAACTCCAGTGACAGGAATCATCATAAATTGACTTTTCTATTGTATGAGGGCCTTATTTTCTCACTTTGACTGAAGTGGTTTTATACCTGGATAATTTTAAACAGAGCTTACTATATAACTTGCTTTTTGTGCTATTTGGAACACAGGATTGCAACTTTTTCTTTTGCAAGGTGTACCTCTCGAGTAACAAAATACACTTCTTGCTGCGAGAACACAGCCTAAGACAGAGCACCTGCCAGCATTAAAACCAAGGTGCCATCATGTTCTATTTGTGGCCTTTGAACTGCTATCCATTACTTCGTCCTTCTTTTTGTTGTGTCTCCAGCTTTCTCATCTGTTTTGCGCCTCATATTTTAACTTTCAGTATTTCACACACTCTGAAGTTAGTATTGAGTATAAAATGTTAAGCACTAGCAGTGAGATTAAAGCTCTTAAGCATAAAGCAAGATGTTACAGGGAGCTACTGTTTCTACACGTTCTAAAATCCAGGGGCAAAAGCCTGCTGAAGAAAACAGATTGAAGAAAACACAATGCTACACTTCTTCATGAGACTAGTAAGCTACAACTTCTCTCAACTTCTCTCTGAAGCCAGACCTTTATCCCTCTCTTCCTCCTTGCAGTGCGGATTCAGGAGTCTAATTCTCCACCGCCAGCGGGGCTGACACTGCGGAGCACAACTGAACAGCCTGTGCTCACTGTGTCCATCTCCCCGCTTGCTGCCAAAGGTCTGGGAAGAAGCAAGTTTATCCTTTTGTCTGCTCGCTAAGTACCAGGTGCTGGCTAATACGGGTCCTCCTTCTGAAATGGCCCTCTGTATGCAGAGGCCATCTTTCGTGGGAAGACACAATAAAGTTACCTGAAAAGCATCCATGCTTGTGGAGTAGCAGCCCTCTACCCTACATCTGAAATGTTTGGGTAGCACAAAAAGTGGGCCAAGCAGTAAATTTTATTTTTTTTTTAAATTTTTTTTTTTTTTTTTTTTTGACACAGGACATTTGAGGAAATCCCTTTGTTTGATCAGCTCATGCTTACAGTGGCATGTAGCTGCTATAAACAACCACATTATTTTGAGCACCAACTTAGTTTCTAGAAACAAAAAAATTTCACATAAAGATTTTCTATATTGCAAGATTGACTCAGATTTTTATTTTTTTTCACTCCCACTAGATACTTCTTTAGAATACTTCACATTTTTTCTAAGGAATACTATCTTTGATTCAGAGGATTATGCACCGTACAAAAATTCACAACTAGAAGAATAACCATTCTTACCACACGGAAATCAGTAATTCCATATCCTTATACCAGAGTACTCAAATCTTCATTTTCCTGTTCAGTAGCATGGTTAAAGCTAAAAGCAGAGCAACACTTTTTACTTTACAATGCCTGTTTAATGCTGGGTACATCCAGGCTACTCTGTATGCCAGAACCAGTGAAGTCATCTTTGTTTATTTGGAGTATGCATATACACACATAAAAGTAGAAGTTTAAAAAGTCACAGGCATATTCAAAGCAAACTATTAATTGCTGACTAGCAGTATCTTAAAAACATATTTTTTGCAGAACTTAGGGCAGAAAAGCCTGTTCATATATTATACCAGTTTATCCTTCAGCTGCAGCCTGAGTACAGGACAAGAGGGCTGCACGTTACTGTGGCTAACACATAGTATTTAGATTTAGAGCGCTTTAATTTGCTGTCATCAATATTTGGAGAAAAGTGGAACACAGTGCTATACAACAATGAATAGTGAATCTCAAACTGTCTTTCGTAGCTCTTTGTGTTTAATGAAACAATTCATTAGTTAAAGCTAGTCGTGGACCAATACTATTGCAAATCGTATTTCTTTTTCTCTGTTTGTGAAGAATCTTTAAAGCCTGAGGGAATAGTGATGAATGAGGTCTTGTATCATTTACCTGCTTTAGCTATGAGTCCCCCTGTGCTATAAAAAATATTGAACTTGTTACAGTTCTTCAACACTACCCTTTCTAGAAAAATGAATACTCTTCCAATATAACATTCCTGCAACCTCTCTAGTTTGAGGATAATTTTTTGGTCTGTTTCTGGAGTTTTTTGATTTAAGTACTTTAAGAAAATTTCATAGACAGTGTTTTGGATTACCTATTATAAGATAATATTACCTCTATGCCTTTGAAGAATAAAACACTTCAAGTTATCTCTAAATATGAGTGGGGTTCTACAGTCTTTCTTCTTGTACCTTTTTTTTTCCCCTTTCTGATTTACAGAATTTCTCTCTGAACAAATATATTGATTAAAATTTCTCAAGTCTGTGATGGATTCACCTTTAATACCACCTTTCACAAGTACTGTGGCAGATCTAAAGTTCTTGTTAGAAGTGTTTTCTTATTCTTTTCTCTATAAATGGTTACATTTGGAACTTGAGTGTACTCTGGGAGCGTAAGGCAACCCAAAACACAGAATCACAGGGAGACTGAGATAGGAAGACACCTCTGGAGATTGTCTAGTCCAACATCATGCTCAAAACTGGGTAAGCTACAGCAGGTTGCTCAGAAAGGTGTCCAGTTGTGTTTTGACTACCTGCAAAGATGGAGACTCCACAAAATCCCCGGGCAAGCCATTCCAGCATTTGACCACCTTCACAGTAAAGAAGTTTCTTATGTTTAAACAGAATCTCTGGTATTTCACTTGTGTCCATTGCACTTTCTCTTAGAGGAAGTTAGGAAGGTTATGTTCTTAAGAAATTCAAGTCATGTTACTGCCTTTTCTGAGCTTATTATCTTCATTGCCATCAGCCTAAAACTGTTTAGGATCTGAACACTATGCAATTAAGCCCCTTAGAGAGGTATTGAGTATGGTCTGGCCTCAATGAAGTTACTTCAAACTTTACAACACTCAGCTGAGAAAATAGAAAAGGAGGGTTTAACTCTTCAATCTTTCACAGTAGCCTAGCATTAAGAGAACTAACTTTCCTAAGAAAGAGAAGATGTGGATGCGAAAAACCACCTGGGCTCAAGGCAGTCCCAGCCCACTCTGCCACCACACCATATTCTGTGCAAAATCTCAGTTTTTCCCTTCAGTTGGAACTGGATCACAGTGCCACCAAAAATGCAATATAAGACATAAAGAGTGACAGACAAAGCATTTTCAATTCGTTTCCAAGAGCCAGATGCACTGAGCATTGCTGTAAATATACCTATCCTAGCTTAGAACCTGTTTTTCTATGTTTTTCTTTTTTATCTTTTGTACTGCTGAACATTTAATATCATCTTTAGTTTGCACACTGGTTGAACTAGCTAGCAGGTCTAGAGCATCAGCAAAATTTACTAACGGAACACCATGCAGAATCCAGGTTGCTTACATCAATCCACATATTTTGACATAATGAAATTAATATCAATGCAAAACATATGAGGGAAAACAACTGACTGGATCTGACAGCAGTGCCTATGATAAACACTGTTTTCTCAAGTTCACTCAAGTTTTGCTTATTTGTTTTTCATGCTTCATGATTTAAGCTGTCAAGACATTAACTATTCATATTGGCAGACAGCAACACCTGAAGATATTCCAAAGCCAACTATGAAGGAAGATGTTGCATGCTTTTCTTTCTCTGCTAATTGAAGGGTTTTTTTGAGATTTAGTTTTACTGTTGTTCATCTTGTGTGGTTATTTGATCAATATAAGCTCATAAATAAAAATAAGGCAAGTATGCTCTTCCTTTTATTAATTTTGTGAAATAAAAAACCCTCAAAACTTTAGTAATCACTAAAATATAATCTTATATAAGTCAATCAGATTTATTTTACTTTTCCTTGGAGACAGTTGACATTTTGACAATATGGTGGTTTTATCATCATCCTTAAGATCCTATGTTTATTAAGACCCCATATATTATATCAAGGTATTGTAATTTTTGTGCATATGCTTTACAATCAGAATTCATAAATTGAAGGCTTTGTGTTTTCATGAATTTTATAGTCCATATTTAAATTATATCTTTGTAATTACTTAAATTTCAGAGATTCCTCCGACATTCCGTCACCACCATAATTTCTATAAACAAGTAATGATTTCTTTAATAAATAACATCAGGCTTTTAAAATGATGGAGCTATTTATTACTTATAAAAATTATCACAGAGCTGCAATATTCCTTCAGTGGTCATTATCCTCAAGGAAATTAATGTATATTTAAGTTTATATTCATATCCCTAAGATTTTAGCAATTCTCAGGACAAACGTAGAAATAAAAATATACAATATTACCTGAGGTGGCTTCTTATCTATTTAAAATTTGCCATTGTTTATACTGGCATCTAGAATTTGTGCTATTTGAGTGTCGGCTCCTCAAAATTCTTTTTTATATCAGGGTTGATGCAACCTCATCCTCAAACATCTAAGTAAGTATATTTCTGAATGAGATTTTTACCTTTTTTCTTTTATGTTCTTCCATCTGATACTACTTTCACCTTTTTTTCTTCTTACACATTTTGAAGTTTTGCAATTTCTTATGCACAAGAAATTTGTGTGCAATTTTGCCCAAATTAAAATCTCAATGTCATTTAACCTTGGTTTTTGAGACTTCAAAGTGAAATGCCATAAAGTATTTGTTTAATATAGACTTTTTTTTTTTTCCTATTCTGTGTCTCAGAGCATCAGGTAAATCCTAGTTCTTCCTTTTATGAAGAAAAAATGAAAGTGATATTGAAGTGATCATGTGTGCTGTATCTCTTTCTGTACTTTATCTTTGTGGGTTCTTATAATCTGCAAACTTGGTTTTATTTCTGTGTGTAGTTCCAATCTTCCACTTGTATTTTCACTTTGTTGCTGGGATTTTTGTCTATCAGTGCAGAGCTCTCGTAATAGTTTTAGAGAAGATATATTGACCATGTCATGGAGTAGCCCAAATCTTTATGACGTTTACTTTTCCATTTTCTAGCTGAAAGGATATTTACTCAGGCATATTCAAGAATACTTTATACTTTGAAACCCCCATCAAGTTTTTAATGACTACTTCATGTTTTTGAAATACTTTAAAGACCTTTCACTTTGAAGTCAAGATTGTTTACCCAGTGCTTTAGCAGTGCGTTTCTTCTTTTTCAGAGGTGAAAAATGTTTTGTTGACCTACAAGAGCTCTTTTCCTAATCAGTTTACTTAATCAAACTGTATCCCTTCACCCAAATTTTGATATTTTACTTTCATCTCTAAACATTTACATTCTTCTGTCACCAAAAAAATGTATTACATATCACTTTAATACGCATTCAACCCACTAATATTCTCTCCACTTTTCTAGCAGAAGAGGGAAGCTCAGAGCCCTCTGACAGACACCTGTCAGTTCAGATAAGTTGCACTCCAATTAAAATCCCTGTCTCAAAAGAGGTTTTCCTACAAGTTTATTTTTGGATTTCACTGAAATTTCATGAAATAATGTTGTCAAAAGACAGCAAGATACAGAGAGCATTGTAATCCCATAGTCTTTCCTAGACATTGCTTTTGTAGAGGTCTGCTTGAAACAAGCTCTGTATGTACACCCATTAAGTGCAACAAAGGCACTCCAATGCAGCATACCGTTGGAGCTACTACGGCCCATCTTTCAGCCAGACAGCATACCAGGCCAACACAGCTAACATCTGAAGTAACTGGATATTTCCTTAACACAGTACAGTTCTCCAAGGAGACTCTACTCTGTGTGGTACCAGCCTAAAAGATCAGGAAACCTTCCAGCAGTAATCCCCACAGCAAGCAGGAGGGAAGCAGAACCAGATCAGAAGTTACCAGTATATGCCTGTTTCAAATACAGCATTTACTGTATTTGACTACATTTTATAGTTTCTTTGCCCACAGATTACATCTAGGATAAAATTGCACCATTTTGTCATAGGAGTTGCTGAGATGAACTACTTTATTATGATGAGCAGAGACTGGACCATGACATAATGCAAGTCTTATGGGAAAATGACAAGTATTAACTCTTCTTGGTAATGTCACACATCAGCCATAATGAAACATAGGAAAAACTGGAAACATTGAACTTGTAATTCCTAGACACTTCCATTAAGATTTAGGTGTTATTTAGCTTGGCACTTACAATATGCTAAATATTAAATTAATATACTTCAATATGTAAGATAATTTAATGTATTACAACATTATTTTCACATGTACATATAAATATCATAAAGTATAGAAAATACATATCTACTTACATATTTAAGAGACTGCCAACAGCTCCCACCATGTGGCTTTGATACAGGGTGGGAAAGACCATGGCAATGTGCTCCTGTGAGAGGGAAAGAAGGGGCCAAAGGCAGGGCCTTTTGCAACCTGATGGATCACTAATTGGGGCATCCATCTTTGACCACAGTTTGGAAACCCCTAGTTCCTGATATAGTTTGTATAACACAGAAGGCAAATAAAATGTATTTATAATAAGTCTTCTATTAGCAATGAGGTAATTTAATAATTTACCTGATATTTACTGTTCAGTAATTCTTGTTTTTAGATAACCAAGCTGAAAAATAACACCAGAGAAATGTATTCTCTGTAGGAAAATTAAAACACCACCACAGAAATTCAAGCTGAAAGAGGCTTTCCATTAAAAAAAAAAAGGGGGGAGGGGAGGGGACACAGGGGGAGTTAAATTATGGCTTATTTCTGCAACAACTCTGTAAGAATATTTTCAGAGATGAAAAAAATTACATGTAGCTAAAGTTATAACACACTCTCCTTAACAATTCACAGAAATTGATAAATATAAAGTTAACTGAACATGGGACAAATTCTAGCAGCCTACCTGGCTAGCGAGCTCATCTTTAAATAAGAATCCTTCAAAGTTTAGTCATAAAATTAATTAAAAAAACTAACTCACATTTACAGCAATTAGGCCATCCAAAGGCCATTGTATATACTTGGAAAGCAATCCTGATAGCACACACAAACCACTCTTATTATTCATATAATATCAAAAGATGTTATTGATGAAACTGGTGAAATCATAGTAGTTCAATAATCAGAAAAAAAACAAACCCAAGACTATCCAAACAAAAAAACCCCTGCCATTGCTGACAATATACAATACATTATAAATGTTCCCTTACAGCTAACATTTTCTAGTATGAACACTAAACATTATATACCTGTTTCTACTTCAGTTCCTTTATAGCAAGACTATAATCAAAACTATAATCTAACTAATTAAGAGTCAGTGCACCCTATATGGCTGGAAATAGGTTTGGGAACACATTTCCTAAAATCTTATTTGGAATGTTTCACATCTGCTTTTGGCCTTTCACTACATTGTTAGTTTTTGCTCCCCCACTTTTCCAGGTCATAAAATTGTGGTAGTGTTTAGCTACAAGCTAGAGGTGAAAACTGATTAGTGCTTACACAGTACATTAAAAATGCAAATCACCATATAAATTTTAAGTTATCAGATTAAAACAACACTATCTACTTCAAAATACAATTTTTAAACAATAGCAATGAAAAGTGTTTTGGTCTCATAATTTTCTCTTTAACCTGGGACATATACTGGATTTGGGAGAAATAACCTTTATAAGCATATATCTCTAATAAGACAATACTATCAAGAGGACAGTATCAGCAGGACTGAATTAAAGAAAGGCTCTATCAGATTCTGACCTCTATGTCATGTAAGAGTATATGTGGCATGTTTTGCACCAATTCATCAGTATCAATATAGTGTTACATTAATAATTATTTTTTAGATTTGGAGGAGATCCAAACAAACATTTGGCAAAATACTGCTGCCTTTATGCACTGAGACAAGAGAAATGAGAAAATTACTCAAGCAATAAAAGGGCTTATCTGTTTTCTTCATTTTATCTACAAATGGCTTTATATCCATTGTCAGTGTTACTGATGTTACCTGTATCTTTTCTCTGGATAAAGGGAGAGTGCGTGGTGTGATATATACTCACAAATAAATATGACGCAGAAATAATTATTCAAATCTGATTGAGAAACTTTTTCACACCCTTCACAAGCAGGGCTGGCAAGAGAAGTCAATAAGAGACCCACGTTCTGAATGAGACTGTACACAGGCAGACATTACCACACCAAAGAGCTGAGGAACAGATATTTAATGAAAGTGTCCAACGTTATCTCAAACCTTAACTAGTCTGGCAATGACAACGCTTCACAGGCTTTGAGACAGAAGTGATAAAAGAAAGGAATGTACAAAGCAGAGAACAATTCACCAATGTACTAATGCCCATTTGTTCTCAGACTTTCCAGTAATTACTAGTATATCAACACCTGGAATAATTATTCTTTCCTTATGAGGAAAAATTGTTTAACAATAATATGTATCCACATTCTGATTAAGAGCAAAACTCATCATGATCTTTTATTTGATCCCAACTCTATGTACTTCCCAGCATGCAGCAGCAGCCTCAACATTCCTGCAACACATGTAAGGCATTGTTGCAACACATAAGGCATTTGTGTCAAAGGCCTTTGTTGGTAACCAGAACAACAGAAAATTTATCCATTATTTGTGATTTTTGCAGTTTTTCCGTTACACATTGCACATGTTTCATTGAAACATGGTATTCGTAATAAAAATCCTCAGTTTTACTTGCTTCCATCTCATCATGGGGGAGATGTCAGATCAATGAATAAAAATAGACTAAGACAATGTAAAAATACTTTCGTTTTTAGTCATTCTTTTTTTTTTTTTTTTCAGAAGATAAGAACACTGGAAGCAAATCTGCCACCTGTAAATGAAATATAGTCACGTTCTTTTCTCAATTACTTCTCTGAAAAAGTGCAGATTTGTATGAAGTATCCAACATGTTAAAAGAATCTACTCCAGAGTTGAGCGAGAAATTAAAATAGAGGATCATCTTCCCATTTATTTTTGAAGAGACAATCATGGAGGAGCATTAAAAGCAATCTGAAAGGGAACTTGCAATTACCCCTTTGTGGATTATTCTTATGTAAGGGTTGACCTGAGCTAATGCCAAGATACGATTAATTTAAATTTGAAGTTGGCACTATGAAAAATTCAACTCCAAATAAAACTGTTTTTCTAAATAATCTCTAGGCATCAAAAAGTATAAAAATAGCCACCTAAGGAAAAAAATATATATACACATTTTACATATTTTGAGGAAAATTTTAATGGTAATCAGTGAGACGTATGACATGAAAATTTAAATATTCCAATCCCTTCTCTCTTACTGTTTTACAAGTGAAACGATTACTTCTGTGTGACAAAAAAATAAAAAGACAGTTATTAACTATCCATGCAAAGAGAAGGCCTGCAAAATCAGTTCCCATTCATATAAATAACGTGGCTGGTTGTATAGAAGAGCAATTTTAAATGCAGGAGAATTACTAAAGTAAATAAATTTCCATTCTTATTACATCTTTATGATTTTGAAACCAATGTGTTTATTTTGTAATTCATGTATTGGGGCTCCTCCTCTTCTTTTTAAATTTTTTTATTATTATTCTTATGCATGATGTATGTCTGTAGGTAACTGAGGCTCAGACTGATTTCTTTAAAATCTGTGTATCACAATTTGCAATAGTAGCTACAGAATCAATATGATGCCCTTACTTAAAACTTTGCTGTTTATTATTTTTGCCTATGTACAGGGATTCAGTAATGCTCCTGAAAAGTCAAAGAAAGAACAGAATCAGCTTAATTCCCTCATGTGTGTTCACTTACATGATTAAACGCAGCAAAACGTCCATTCTGAGAGGAACACAAACTACTGTTTAGAATATACTCATTAAAATATGCTTATTAAAAAGGCACCACTGTTACACAACTATTTCAGAACTTACATATTTACACCTCTTAACATGATTTAGAAAATATGCAAGCTAAACCTGTGTTTGTTCTGTATCTTTTTAAAACTCTGACTCCTATAACAGCTTGTTGTTGAGCAAAAATTTAAGATGAGAGATTCTACGTTTCCAGTTTTTTATCCTAAGACCTAAGAAGCTTTCTCAATACCTTTCTTTGTTGCAAAATATACTCTTTTGTCTTATAATGTAGGAAGCATTTGATTATCATCCTGTTTAAATAATAACATTTCTTTCACAGAAGAGTATTAAACACTTTCTTCAAATTTTCATGATCAAATTTTTCAAACCTATCATTCTTCTTGCTCTGCTGTGGACTCCAATTTGTCTTTCTGAAGAAAGCGTGGTGGTCATAGACATATTATTCTGACTAGATATTAAGACATTAGAATCACAGTAAATTTTCAAAACTTGACAAACTTTAAAAAATTTCACTGAAATTAAAATGGCAGTATTTCGAAAGCTTTCTAAGATTTTATCTAGAACAACAAAAAACACCCACCTCAGCTCTCAGTTTATACCTTAAAGTTTAAAAAAAATTTATAATTGTGGTTTTACTTATTGAGAACACTACAGAATGACACCCCTGGAAGAACCAAGGAAATGAAGAAAGACTTTATTCTAAACAATGCAAGATCAACTTAATTTGAAACACTAATGTGGGATTTAGCTTCAGATATTTGTGCTACACACTAAAAGCACATAACAGCTAATACTAATTAGTCTGATTAAGAATCCTTTTTGTGTTATTTAGGAAACATTTTTCATTAACAGAACATATAGTGGAACCTTAAAATATATCAGAGTGAGTGCTGACTACAACTTGTGTTTACATTTTCTAAAACGGATCACTGCTTATAGCACTATAAATT
This sequence comes from Cariama cristata, assembly GCF_000690535.1. Taxonomy (NCBI): domain Eukaryota; kingdom Metazoa; phylum Chordata; class Aves; order Cariamiformes; family Cariamidae; genus Cariama; species Cariama cristata. The sequence continues at coordinate 46,913 of NW_009616308.1, forward strand.
GATAGGATTAATTAGTTAAACCTGAGTCTGAAAATGCTCATTTTTTACTTTTCTTACCTATTCTTATTTGCAAATATTTATTCTTTTCTAAGAAATTGAAAATTCTAATGCCAAAACCATGAAATTATTATAAGCTTTATTAGAATACAAAACATGCACAAAATCTGAGATAGCACATTTGTAACATTAGTGAAATGACCATATTATACTGTTTCTCTAAAATATTCCAAAAATCAGAATTTTTACTTACACATGGGAATACATTATTTACTCGTTTTTACTGATCATGACAAAGCCAATGAGTTATCTTTTTAATGGTCAAATAACTAAGAAATTTTTAAAAGAGCTCTCAAATATTAATTAGGTCTCAATCACACTGCCTGTCAGTAGCAATCAGATGTGATTTGTCGAACTTTATACCATAAAGCAATGTTAGAGATAAACTAACCTCTGTCAGAAGTAAAATTATGGAGTGACAGAACCAGCTGTGAGTTTCTCAACAATGTGGTCAAAACTAAATTTTCCTGTCCAAAGGACACAAGGCTGGGACTTGAACAGAGCTGGAAAGGAAAAGGCTGGAACTAGGACAGAGGCCAGGGGAGCTGTGCTTGCACCTTTCTGAAGTCAGCAAGGAAGCACAGAGAAAATGGCAACTTGTGCTACCAGAGGGAGCATCCTCCCTGCTCTTGCCACTGTACCTCCCAGCCTCTGCCAGCCACAGTGGGGTTTCCCCAGGTTCTTCTATGGGAAAAGCCACCTCCTGCAGTCTAAAGCCCTGGTGTCTTCCTACCTTGCCTATGCTTAGGATCCATCCATAGATCAACTGCCCATCTTGTGCTCTTAGTGCACCAGAGCAAGATCTTTAGGCTAAAGTTGAGCGTTGAATGCCTTTGGGAAGAGGAGAAGGAATAGTTTTCATATAACTCACTTCTGGATAGATACAAGGCATCTTTAGATCTCGCACAGTACAGAGTGAAAGAGAGCTGAAGGACTATACCATCTTCCCTAATTGTTGCTACTTTTTCCCTTTATACAAAGGTTGTATGTTCATTTGACTTCATTTCAGCCTGTTAGTTGAAATTCTGGTACAAAAATTTAAAGTTCTTCAACATGCATGTACAAGAAAAGTTTAATTCAAGCTTAAAATTCTTTTAAAGTAAGTAGTCTAACACGTTATGATGTGTAAAACTTAAATGCACTTAAACAACTTGGAGGAAATCAACTAACCCACTTAGGACCTTGGATATTTATTTTAAAAAGAGACAACCTATTCCCTTTTTGATGGGTGTGGAGGAGCAAAGTTTTTATTTGTTTGTTTCTTTCTTTTTTTTTAAATATTTTTTTTAAGGTCATGCACATTGGGCTCCACGTCATAACAGGAAGTTCTCAAGTCTGTATTTAGAGGAGGAAGAACTTGCTCTGATTTTTTGATCTCAATGTATTGAGCACTGATGGTGCAACGACTACTGCTGTTACCCTGATAGTTTTCCCCCTCCAGTAGGAATTCTTTTTAACTCCTGAATGCTTATTCCTGTCCTCAAACTCTGTATGGAGAAATCCTGCCTCAACATTGTATTTTTTAATTATGTCTCAACAAAAAGTATTAACTAAATGATAACTTTTTGGATTACTCAGTTTTCCAATTTCCAATTAAATTGGTCTCACTTGGTGAATAATTGAAGAACAGAACAATGTATTAATGTAAAAAGGAAATGTATAAAGTCATCGTTGTTCTTATTAATGTTTGAATACTGTATTGGATAAGTTACTAAAATTCTCTTTTGAAGTAATGATCATTGTAAGATAAATATGCTTGGACATGTTTAGAAATCAATACCAGTTACATTTATTCTAACTGAAACCAAGATCAAGAGAGCCATATCTTAATAAATCTGCTCACTTAGGCTTGCACAGGTAAAAGATGTCAAAGCAAACATGCAAAGGATTCCCCATAGGAGTTCTGGATCTGGCTAAGATTTATTAGGAATACAAATACCTCTGGGAAAATTTTATCTAGGTGTATTTCCATGCTGATGTCATGTTTGTACTCTGTGTTTCTAAACAGCTAATATTTAAAAAAAGCACTATAGTTGGTGAACAGGTTTGCAAAAAAGCAGTATGTAGATTAGCTAACACAGAAAGTATGGCTTTTGTTAATATTGTGATATTTTTAGAGACTACAATTTTCACAAGCTATTTTGCCGACACTAGTGTAGCACCTCTGATGTGGGAAAACACAAACATTAAAATCTGAGAAATCACGTAGGTACACAAGGAGAAAATAAACTATCTCTATGAGTGGTAAAATAGGATTAAAAAAAAGAAAATAAAAAGTGCAGTACATCACAGATTCTGCGGCTTAACTGAAATAACACATAATCAGAAATACATAAAGGTAGAGAGATTGTTTTAAATTAAAAAGGCAGAAATAATCTCATACAGAAGAAAACCCGTCATCCTCTTATAAGTTAAATTACACACATTCCACTTCCAAATGTTTCTTCCTCAGATATAAAATCTTGCCATACTTTTGAGAAATATATCAAAACATTAGTTTTCTGCATACAAATACTTGTGTTTCAGTGAATGGAATTTTTTTATTCTTGTTTTCACTAGTTGAAAAGTAAAAGCATATTGTATTTGAATAATATGTTGTTCTTACCTGTCTTGAAAAGCTAGCTTGTCACTTGTTCAAGAATAACCTTGATCCGATGTCTGTATCAAATCATCTAACCTTAAATGAAACTTTGTGCTGGGGGAGAGGCTCTCATTTCTATTACTTTTTATACAAAAAAACCATAGATGACAGATCCTTTTACAAGGTAGCCTAGAGTGACTAGTTCTTGTCACAATGTTGTCATAGTGACAGTGACATCAATATACTTCATGACAATCAGTACAGCAATTTATCTGGAGAAAACATCAGCATTGATTCCTGAGTGTATTTTGTATTGATTTCAAGTCTTATTAGATTATTTATTTTTTGCACTATTCCTTAATTCAAATATGACTACTAATTCTGGTTGCAAGTAGCCTTGTAAAAAAAAAAACAAAACAACAAACAATGACACACAAAAAAACAAA
>NW_009616309.1:0-301 GCF_000690535.1 Cariama cristata
CCTCTGAGTCACTCGCTGCTTTGCTCGCGGATGCCTGGCTTTACTGTCTGCTGCCGTCTGGAGAGCCACAGCCTTTCGGCTTCCTGTAGAGCAGTTCAGCGAAAGCAGTAATTAGGGCTCATAAAAATTTATTTTATTAGCGAGAAGTGTTGGTGGGTAATTGGCCATAATTTGAACCCAGCCAGATTGGAGATTAATAAAAAAAAAAAAAAAAAAACACAAGAGATCTTTTTACCAGAAACACCAGGGCTGTTACTTGCAAACCCTTCCCGAGGCGGGGGGGATGGGGCGGGAGGGGGGG
>NW_009616309.1:346-6337 GCF_000690535.1 Cariama cristata
GAGGGTGTTTGACACTGGCATGGGAAGAAAGGAAACCTTGTTTTCCAAGAACTCTGCTCTTTCTCAGCTTGATAAGCATTTAAAATAAAAGCTGCACAATTGGAATTGGCAGAGCATCCTCATTCTTTTGTCTGTCTGTTTATTTTTTTCCCCTCATCCCTCGACATGTGTGCTACAGCCCAGGGTTACTACACCCCGCAGAACCACAGGCCTGGAGCTCTGCAGGCGTGCGCCGAGCTCTGCCCACCCCCAGCCTGGCTCTTTGAAGCCTGGCAGAGCAACAGAGATCTGGCTCCATCCCCGCTCGGGCCCCGACCCTGGCAGCCTCCTGATGTCCAGGGCAATGAAGCATTTGACAAAACGTATGTTTTCAAGCCCCTCTCGGTTCCCCCTTTTGCTCGTGGGGCAGCAAACCCAGGGCTCTGCCTGGAGCTGGAGTGGTGGTTTTGGACCTGGGCTGTGACCGCGCTATACAAACCTGATCGCTTTGGTATTTATAGACTTTGTTAGAATAGCTTGTATGTGGCCAACACGTCGAAGTGGGAGAGGTCTGACGGCCGATGCCGGCATCCTGCGTGCTCATCGCGACAGCTGGTGTCAGCGATTGGAGAATTAACTGCTCCACTCAGGGAGTAAGGAAGAGCCAAGCCCCTGCACACATCTCGTGCTCGGTTACTGCTGGTTGAATCAGACCAGGGAGTTACTTCAGGTTACTGGTCCTGGTTGTTGCTTTGGTGTAAGGGCTGGGGCTGTTACTTCAGGTTAGTAGTGCTTGTTTTTTGCTTGGCAGCCCGGGCTGGAACCTGGCGGAACTGTTTCCCAAGGAATATTTTTGGTTTTAAAACTGAAGGTCAGCAGTTCGCAAGTGCTGTGCTTGCAGCCAACTCTGTGGTTCGCCTTGTGCCACCGGGCCAGCAGCACTTGAAATCCTGATCAATTGATCTGCAACAATATGAAACCACGAAGGGTGACTGCCAGTTAAAACTCCCCGTCTCGCCCCATTTTCCCCACCCAAAGTGTCTTTCTGCCCATATCCCCTTTCTTGCTGCTTCCCTCCCTCCCTCCCTTTCGGCTGTGTATTGGAGTTTTTGTCTATCTTTTTCCATCTCTCTGTCTCTTTTCATAACAGTTTTTAATAATGTTTTAGTTAGTTCCAGCCTTTTCCCTCAATGGATCCCATTGGAAAATGCATTTGAAAGGAAACAGTTATACACTTCCCTTCCTTTGAAACTCTGTTGGCACCTTTTCCAGTGCAGTAAACCATACAACATGGATTTTCAAAGTTTCCAAACACAGACATGCTGGCGTTAAATTTATGAAAAAATATTTTATTCGGCTGTATAGTAACTATGAGTCTCTGAGCTGCTGGTCGCAGTGAAATCGAAGCTCGCTTTGGAACTGCAACAGGTTTTCAAATCTCTGCAGGAAACGGAGCGGCGCTGGCTGTATGGGAGCCCACGGCTCCCTCGCCCTCCCGGCAGGAGACCTGGCAGCAAACAAAAGGGGTGCTGGGGCACCCCGGGGCTCAGCCCACCACCCTTTCCCTGCCGATGGCCCTGCTGGGAACGGTGCGGCAACGGTAGCTGCCGGGAACTTCGTCGTCATGCCAATCCTATCTCAAGTCACAGGGGAAAAGAGGAATTTGGCATAAAACGGTTATGTCGTATGCTTGTTAATGATTGTAGAAGGTTAAGGCTTTTTAGTTACCGAGTCCCGCGGCGGGGGGGCTCAGTGGCCGGTGCGAGTGTGCGCGTGGGGTTTTGGGACCTGAGGCTCCAGCGATGTGTAAGTTGTTGGAGCACTGAGATCATATTTTCTAATATGGGGGCTCGGATGTTAAACTTCCTGGAACAGTTTCTCTGCGTGCTGTGGGTTTGTGCCTGTGGTCTCGGCCCTTCCCGTAGGGAATTGCTCACTTGACACCTGAGAACCTCCCTTTGCGTGGCACCGCTCAGAGCAAATTTTTTTCCGAATTCCCACAGAAGACGGCGGTCCCCGTTCACCACGAGAGGTTGGGCGGGTGAATCTGGCCGTATCCTTGCGAGGACCGTTGTGAGGGGTTGTTTCCAAACGGAATGAGCCTCGAAGCCTGCGCTCAGCGGCACTTCCATGCGCTTGAGGTGTGGTGTAATGCAGATAAGGCCTCCTGTGATAGACGAGATGATGACGTGGCAAAAAGATCCTGGGCTTAGTTTTCCTGTTGTCCTTTTGCTTGTAAAATTCCTTTCCCTTTACACGGGAGTTTTCCAGAGAAGTCACTGATTAAGTGTTATCATCATGCTCGGTGCTGCATGGAGCGTAGGAAGAGCTATAGAAAGTTCAGGTCCAAATAATTGGATAGTGTAAATTCACTGGCTTCTCTCTTAAAGCATCTCGGGTTTGGGTGGCTTTCTGCGTGGTATCTCTAACATGTACAGACGGGGAACTGAATTTAAGGAAAATAACAGGTTTTCTAGTTTCTTGACTGCTCACCTTGAGATGCAGGAGCAGAGTTCTCCTGAAAACATAGTCCTTTGGGAACTGCTCTTGTTCCTACTCAAAGCAGAGTTGCCCGGCATCTGCAGATTTCATCCCCTCTGCGTCACGTTGGCCAGCCAACACGCGAGGGACACGCAAATACTGACCAGGTGCATTGGGAGGGGTTGAGGTGACTTCTGGATCCCCCTGGAAGTTCAGGACCAAGACAAAGACAGAATCTAGTTCTCCAGTATAGGCTGAGCCATCTTAATCCCCAGAACATTCCCGTGTCCTGCAGCCCTCAGCCTAACTGAACACCTGCACATTTCAGCACATCCGAAAGCTCTGCAGGAGGGTCTCTACTGACTGTCAGTTTTCTGTGTTGGCTGAAAATGGTAATTTGAGGGGAGAAAAAGTGATACGGTGTTAGGACTACCTTATAATGAGTAAGTGTGATGGAGTGAACTTGAAGTTGCGTAGATGGCTCTAAGTCTGGTGTTCCTGACCTTTGAGCCCTCGACTTTGTGTTCATGTAGAGGTTTTTGTGTGCGTGATTCCCATTGTTTTTAGAAAAGCCAGCTCCCCCATGGAATCAGACTGACCTCATTTGGGCTCCCCAACTGGCACATAGATCTAGTTTCACCACACAAGCCTCTACCATGTGGACGTGCAGGGCTGTCACCCTCTGTGCCCACCAGGTACTGGGGAGAGCAGCACTGGTGCTGCCAGCAGAGCAGTGGGGGGGCCTGGAGAAGGGGCTGCCGTGCTATCGCCTAGCTCCTGCAGCTTCAGCCCCCTTTTCTACCTCCCTTTCCCCCTCCAGTGTCTCACCTTCTTCCCTTGTCTGTTGGAGCAGATGACCCAGCTGCTGCTTCAGTTAGAGTGTCACGTGAGAGCTGTCTGATAACGAGCACCCAGATTTCCATAGGCCCCCACTTTGGCAAAGCAGGGGTGGACGGAGGTGGCAGAAGGCACGCCCAGACCCCGCCACCGTCCCCTGCCAAACTTCTGGTTCCTGCTCCAAAGTGTGAAGGTGCTAGGGATTTCGCTGAAATGGTCAAAGAATTTTTAACTTGAGAAGAACAATGTATTTTCCCTAACCTCATTCTGGCAAATGGCTGAACCTTTGTAGATGAAATTTTCCCAATAAATTTAGCTCAAAGAAAGCTTTTGGCATGAAGGATTGCAGCCTAAATGGTTAAAGTTTGGCAAAGTTCTTAGTTCCTAAAACCAGGGTCTTATAATGGAAAGTGTTAGGTAAGCTTCACTGTAGGCACAGCGGCTGGGCTGTGCCCCTCTCGGAGGGGTGTCCTGTGCTGGGGGTGCCACAGGCATCAGCCGGGGAGGCTGGAGGGACTGAACAGGGGCTGGAGCGGGAGGTGAGGAGGCAGTTCGGGCCTGCAGGCATCTAATGAGGACCCTGGGAGTTACTGGAGTTGTGTGTGGGGGGGACACGACACATGGGTTTCGCTTTACGTTTTGGCATTTGCTTTGCAAACTGACATACTGGCGCTCTGGTCCCTCAGGAAGCTGTAAAAAGAAGAGCAGCAAACGAGTGAATGTGTTGAAACGGAAGCTCCGCACTTTGCTGTTCCTGCCCCATCAAAGGCTGCTTTCTCTGAATGCTCCTGTCTGCAGGCACTTTCTCTCATTAACTTTTACTCCAGGCTTGAAGTGCTCACCAAGGTTCACACCAGAGGAGACATGTTCCAGGCTGTCTGTTTGCATTTGCTGCCAAAGACATGCCCACCTCCAGCAAGGAGGGGGGCGCGGGTGGAAAAGGCTGCCTTTTATTTGCTGTGATTGTCCTGGTAAAACTTCACTCCGGGCTGGAGTAAATCTCTTGGGAAGCCCTGTTCACACCTCCTCCCCCGTTGTAAATAACATCTGACGCAATTATGGTTGGGCACATGCAGCTCCTGGGTGGGATGCTAGTAGCAGCTTGCCATGCCTGCTGCGTAGCACCGAGCCGGGCTCCCATGGCAGCGCGCTCCCCCGAGCACACGTGCCGAGGAGCCTGTTTTCCTCGCTGGCCCTTTCGGGGTGAGGTTCTGGGCTCTGGCTGTGCAGCTGGCTTCTTCAAGAAGGGCTGACAGATCTGTGTAGACAGAGGATAGGCTGTCAGGAGTTTTCTTGTGTCAGGCTGCATCGTCCTGCCTTGATGCAGTGCCCCTAACAGCTTTTTACGTTTCCATCGTCCACATTTTTTCTTCTTTTGGTGCAGCGTTCCCACTTTCATCCAGATGCCCTCCACACGTACCGAGCCCTGCTCGCCTTTGGACCTTTTTTCCCTTGCAGCCACTTCAGTCCCATCCTGCTTGTGCATCTTATAGCAAATATTCCCTCCGCAGCAAGAGACAGCTGGTGCCAGGCTGGTCTGAAGCTATATACATGCTGATGAGCTGGCTTGCCAGCTTGGAGGGACATACTTTCTTATGAGCTAGCCAGGAGTTATGTACATTTGGATTTGCCAGCCTTTTAGCTGCCAGACAGGTCAAATTCGTAGTGCTGTCAGTTGTTGGCAGCAGAACCAGTGGCTCCGGGGATCGCACAGAGGCCTGAGGCTATTGAAGATTTTGCTGTGCCTATGTCGTAAATCCTGGCATCAACTCACCTGCTCGGAGCAGCTCTGGCGAGGGCAGCGCTGAGAAGTCGTAGTTTCTCTGGCGATTCTCCAGGCTTTGCCAGTGTGGGTGAGACTGTAGGTGCCTTTGCCCCAGCTGTGACAGTCTGGGTCTGGCATGTCTCGGTGCAAATGTGGCTAGTGAAATCGGGACGTACATTCCTCCCTGGGCAGGAGGAGTGTTTCTGACACTGTGCGGGATCTTTCTCATCCAAAACTGACTCCTGCAACCTGGCGGGGGCCCGGGGTACAGAGCAGGATCCTGGCCCTGCCAGCTGGGTCAGGCACCCCAGGCGCGGAGGGAGAGCTCCGAAGTGCTGCTCAGCGCAAGTGGAAATGGCTTCTCTCTGTGTTTTGACTGATGGGTCTTTTCAGGAAATTTCTGAGAATAACATTTCTAAAAATGGCTGCTTCTTTCCACTGATATTTCCTGGAAAAGGCTGCAGTTAATTTTAAACCACTATCCTTTTCCCTTTTCAAGTGGAAATGGGTCTGTGCTTGTCCTTAGGGCTAATGTCATTCTTTCTGTCCTAGCCTGGGTTGCGTGGTGGGGAGGGACGGTGTGCCACTGCCCTGGCCTCTTCTTGTTGGCCTTCCAGAGGTGCAGAAATTGGGGTGTTGGGGGCACTCTGTGCACGTGTCTGCTTTCCCTGTGGAAATGAATAACCATCTCTCCCCGAGTCACTTCACAATGATGTTCTTTGTCAGTGACTCCTGACCAGGCCTGCGTACACAAGAAAGCCGTCTCGAAAGTCATTCCCTTGCCCAGCCTAAAGCTCTGTTTGTCAGGCTCAGGAAGGATGTACTGAGCTGGCTATCGCTCTCCAGGTGCAAGGATCCAGGCCTGTGCATGGATCGTGGGCTTGGGGACGGTCAGAGCCGGAGGTGAGCTCCCGGCTCAGCCGGAGGGA
>NW_009616309.1:6368-19822 GCF_000690535.1 Cariama cristata
GGGCGGGCGCCCAGGGCGTTCTGGGGCGGGCAGCCCCTTCATGTCGGGCAGAGCACGGCTTCCCCTGTGGCTCTTGGGCAGGCTTGCTGCTTCGGGTGGGAATATGTCATTAATTTTTATACCTTCCCCTGTAAACCATCGACCCTTTTTATGATGTCATGAGGGATTCCTTAATTTTGCAGCTGCTTCCTGGTTACGTCAGAGAAGAGCCTCCCATCCTAGAGCCCAGCACTGCAGTCCAGAACGGCTGGAAACAAATGAAGTGTTGAATATCTAATGGCTTTCACAGGGAGAGCTGCTCCCTCCTCCCCAGGCCCCCGGCCTTCCTCACCTCCTAGGCCTCCCTCCTTCCCTCCCTCGGACAGGACAGGGTTTCAGCATGGAGCAGAGGGAGCTGCAGGCTTCTGGGCGGCCCCAGCTGCTTTGGGAACACGTGCAGCGAGTTCCCCGCTGCTGTTGCGTGTCTGGGCACTGTGGCCGAGACCCCCCCTCACCGCCCCCGGAGCCTTCCTGCCTCTCCTTGGGGAGAGATCGGTATGGGGAGGTGGATTGGGGGCATCCAGGCTATTATTGCAATCCCAAGGTTGCTTTGGGAGGGGTTCAGCCCTCTGCGCTGCAGGTGGTGGTGTTCAGCTCAGCCGCAGGCTTGTGTGCTGCACCGGGAGGGCTGGAGCTGCCATCGTGTCTGCTGCCTGCAAATTCAGAGGCAGAGAGCATCTTTTCAGGAAAGCTGCCCGTCATTCCCCAGGCTCTTTGCAGGGTATTAGCCAGGGCTGAGCGAGTGCCTCCAGGTTCCCAGGCTCTTTTGGGGGCAGATGAGTGCCTGTGTGACTCGCCAGTTCCCAGCGGAGAGCTGGGAGTGCCCGTGACTCACAGGTCCTCTGCGAGGGGGTGTCGGGGGAAATGCCCCACAGCTGTGAGCATACCCCTCGTTTTGCTGCTTTATATTCCCATCGGTTGTGTGCGGTCTCCACCACGGGCAAGCGGCAGTGGGACCAGCTGCCTGGGCTGGCAGTGCTGCTCTCCTTACCCGCTTCCTGCAGACAGCCCTGTCCCGGTGGGCTGCCCCGTAGTCCTGCCAACACTTCGTCTGGCGGAGAGTGACTCACGGGGAAAACACTCTTGTGTCTGAGCAGTAAGAGAGCAAACGAATTGCCTTCAGGTGGTGTCAGCTTGGAGATGACCAGCTTTTGTCTTCTTCCCCGCAGGGCAGCAACCGGCTGGTGAATCAGTTGTCTGTGCCACCGAGCTGCTGACACATCAGCCGGGTGCCTTAGGCACAGCTCGCCCACAGCTCACCGAGCTCCTGCGTCCCCTGGCCAGCCCGTTATGTCATCCTCGGGATTGTGTCCGGAGACCTGTTCGTTCGTTTGATTGCCTTCGCGTACGGTCCTTTACCATGTCACTCGGGAAGGTGGGTTCAGCTGTTGCTCCCCAGGAGCAAAGCACGTCCCTGCTGCGCTCTCTGCCTGCGCTGGGGCCATCTGCTGCCGGTGCCGCTCCAGGATCCCTGGCCTGGAGCCACAGCTCAGGTTAGGACAGGGAGGCCAGCATGGAAACTGTCTCACTGAAGTCCTCCTGACCCTTGGCTAGAGCAGTCTGGTTGCCGGAATCAAAGGAATCTGGTCTCCTTCGAGACTCTAACGCTTGTTGGCTGGTGGTGTTTTAACAGCGAAAGATTCATCTCTCCTTGTGTTGTGTTAGCTGGGATGGATGTAGGAGCATGTCTGCTGCTTGCTTGTGAGCTTGGGCGTTGCTGTGGCTCGCTTCCACCGCTGCCTAAAGCGTGCTCGGAGCGAAGCAGCTGGGAGCCCTCACTTCCAGCCCCCCTGCCCCATCCCTGCAAGTGCCCCCCTGGCCGAGGTCACGTGGCCTGCGCTCACTCTGCCCTGATTGTCCCTCGCAGGATTTCCTTCAGCACATGGCACTTGAGCGGCCGCGAAAAGCTTCCTCCAGCAAATGCCTCTCCTCGGAGGCGGCCGTCCCTTGCATCGCTTGCTCTTTTCCCATTCCCATTTCCTGTGGCTGGTTGCGTTGCCCTAATAGAGGTTTGGCATTGCTGTTTTGCACACCCTAGTGGGAGAGGGGATGTGTTTATCACTTTTCCTGGAGATTATCTGTTTAAGCACTCTCTGACAGTTACAATAACAAGGGCAGCGCGTTGTGTTTCCCAGCAAAAGGACACTCGCTGCTGAAAGATGTATAGCACTAATTAGAAATACATAACATCCGGCCACATGGCAGCCTTCTCCCGGCCGCTCCATTTCCTGAGCTCAGACGACTTTGACGACAGTTGGTTTATGTTTTCCATGAATATAATGTTCTCAGAGAAACACAAATTTCTCCCCGTTACAAAAGTCCCCTTTCTCTCCATCTCTCTCTCTCTCCCCCCTCCCCACACACCCTTTCCCCTGTGAAGCAGGTAGATTTATGACAGCAGAAAGCCTGGCTTCGATTCTGCTGCCGGCTGGGTCGGAGCAAAACTCGCAGCCCCTGCGCGGACGCAGCTGAGAGCCCAGGTAAATGCTTGCAGAGGGCACTGCGGCAGCCGTGCTGGCCAACCTGCTCCCCGGGCTCTCTGCAAAGGAAACTGCCTCATGGTAGAAAAACCGGTACTCTTATGCAGACCAGTACCCAGCTGGAGAAAAAAACCTCCTCTTTCCTACATGCGAAGAAACAGGAGGATTCTTCTGCAGCTCAGAGGGTATTCGCGATCTTCAGAAAAACCACCCATCCCTGGTTCCCAGTTGCTTTTTCTCTGCGCTCGCAGTCGGATGCTCATCAGCTCCCATTTTTTCCATCCCATCCCCTCTCCCTCCTCTCGTTCTTGGGCTCTGCTTCAGAGCAGATAGCCTGGGTGCCAGTTGGAGCAGTCTGGGTCCCATCTCTGGCTCGCAGCAAGCAGCAATGACTAGTACAAGGATATTTTTTCAGAGGTCCCCATGTGCTGGATGGGAGCAGGGCAGTTGCTCTGCTGCCTGTAACGCAGGTTAGGTGTAAGGGAGGTAGGAAGATGGAGCATGCTCAGGGAGGTGAAATCTTAGAAGATTTTAGCTGCTGAAATGAATTCCTTTTGAATATGGAAAAACTGCTGTATTTCAGATGTTTATAGCCTGGCCAAGTGTGGACAGGTTTCTAGTAGGACAGGAAAACTCTCTGTTAAAAAGGTTATTCTGCAGCAAAATCTCAGATCCCCTTTCCAGGATTTGCAGTTGCTAGATTAGCTCAAGGAAAAGGTTGTAAGCGTGTTTTTTTTTCTAACAAGGGTAAGCCACTATCTTGTTTCCTAGCGTTATTCTCACAAGTAGCCAAACTGTTTTGGCTAAAGATTTCCGGAAGAATTTGGGCTGAGACAGGCACCCAGCATGGAAACTTCAGCTCTGATAGTTAAAATCTGAGCCAACTGGAAAAAGGGTCTTATGAGTGGCTAGTGTCAGGCAGGCTTAATGACACGGTGCTCAAAACTCTGCCTGCAAAAAAGGCTGTCAGAGCTTATGTCCTGCTGGCTGGTCCGGCATCTGGAGCCCTAACCTCCGCCGGGAGTTTGCGGAGGGCTGCAGGGCTTTCGCTTATTTTTCTGGTGCAGAAAGACAGATCTTCAAGGCAAATTCAGCCTACGAAGTGTGGGGTAATGCAAATTACCCAGCCTGTTGTTTCAGGCTGCAAAGTGTTTGATGACATTCCTAAAAAAACTCTATCTGCTCCTTTCTAGCCCTGTGCAGCATTGCATGTACCGCAGAGTTTTGCTGGCATAGTTGATGTGGGGCTACAAGTGGCCGAGAAACAGATCCAGCCTAAGCAAGCTCCCAGAAGGTGGGTTTTTAGGCCGGCTCAGCTCCCTGCTGTGACTGCAGCCTGGCTCCACAGGCTGTGTGTCGGTGCAGCGGGTGGTGGTGCAACATGCGGCGAGGGTATGGGCTTACCCTGAGTCAGTCTTGGCTGCAAGTGCTGCGAGTCCTGAAGCCCTGACCTTAGGCTGTGGTTTAACAAGCAGTTATTTAGGTAGCGGTGCCAGCTTTACCCACCCTCCGCTCCCCCCACACAGCACGTTTGATGGCAGTGGCACAGCTGAAAGGTGACATTTCTAACCCCGATGAGCTGCGTGAGCCGGTTCACAGGGTCGCTGCGCAGGCGAGAACTGAGAGGTGACGTGGTGACAGGAGCTGTTTAACCGATGCCAGCTTTAACAGGGACGTTTGTCTGGTTGCAAAGGGAGAAAGTGGAGGGGGAATGCGTTGTGGTTGTGCTGGATGTTTTCCTGTGGAGCGTCACTGCTGTGGCCACATCTCTGACCACCTCGGGGCCCGGAACCTCGTGGCAGCTTCTTTTGTGTGTGATTTTTGTCCATAGTCTGCCTGACCACCTCTGCACCATGCCCCGGTGGCGCGGCGGGGCTGGGTGTGAATATAGGAGAGTTATCTGATTACAGCCTGGTTTGGGGTTTCAGGGGAGGAAGTGGAGTGCAGGTTTGTGACAGCTTTAGCTGATGGGATGGCGTCAGTGCCACCTGAAAATGTCACTGGCATCAAGCTTTTGGTGACTGCCTGCGGGGATAGGGTGCGGGATTGCCTGTGGATCTGATGCTGTAGTTCTGCTTCTCCTGCACCCGCTGTGGATCTGGAGAAATAGATCTGGGAATTACAGGGTTTGCCCTGACCTGGGCAGTCAGGATCTCTCTGCCTACTTTTCTTGGTCTGTGGCAGCTGGTGTCCCCAGGTTATACTAGTGCTGTTCAACTGTAGGGACAGGAATCACCTAAGGGTCACTCCAGCCTCCAAGAGCATCTCTTTCCATGAAGTTTGTGTCTTAATGCATCGTGCGTTACCAGCAGCACAGACCATTGCTCAGCTCAGAGGTAATGACGCCCTGTGGGGTCCAGAGCAGATTTGTTGCTCCAGCCCCCCTTTCAACATACCTTTTACAAAGTATTTTTCTCTCAGTGCCAGAATAGGCTCACACACTTGGTGCTGTGGGTGAGAGACCTTGCTGTGGGTGCAGAGAGCTAGTTTCCTTACTGCTCATCGCTCAAAACACTCCACAAGTTTCAATCTAAACACCCCCGTTGCACGATTGCTCTGCCCTTTGATTGTACCCTCACCTTGAGTGTCTTCTGTGGCGTGGGCAGCCGGGGGTAGCGGGGGGTCTGCCCCCCCGCAGCCTCCACGTCACGTAGTCGTGACCACTGGCTCCCAGCTCAGTGAAAGCTGAGGCTCCCTGCCTTCCGAGGAAAGTGGTGAAAAGACACAAAGAGAAAATTTCTCCTGATTTATGGTGCTTTCCTCTTTTATCTTACAATTAAGCTCTTAACAGCCTTTACTGGCAGGGCTGGGAGCTGGAACGCTGGTGTCTGTTCAGGGATCTTGAACAAGCACCCACCTGGACGCTTGTCCTTCCCTGCAAGGTTGTTGGGCTGGGGGAGCCTCCTTGAAATGAGGCTGACAGGCTTGGCCAGGGAATGAACTTTCAGGACTGAGGGAGTTTTGTGTAATTTAACGATGAGATAACAACGCCCACGGTAGCTGAGCTGGAACCGTGGGGAAAAAACCCTTAGATTTGGGTGTCCTGTTCTTCTTACCTGTGCAGCGGGCAGCTTCATGGGTTGTACCAGGGCTGGGCATCATTGTGGTATGGCAAAGCACCGTGGCTTTATGTAAACTGGGTGTGAGGTGGTGGGCACATGGTTCATAGCAATACGAGAGGTTTGATGGGGCTGTGGCTGTAGTACTCCGCTTGAGTGAGTGGCTCACAGACAGCTGTACCTGTGACAGCTCACGTGCAAGAAACATTTTTACTCTCTTTTGATTGTTTAATGTTGTGGGGGGAACTTGTAGCCTGCAGCAAGAGGTGCTGGTGGCAGCGGGAAGGGCTGAGACCCTGGTACCAAGCCTGGCCGTGGCCACCGCAGAGCATTGCTCCAGCACTTGGAGCCGGTCTCTGAAATACATTGGGGCTGTGCAATGCTCGTGACACTCAGTATCACGAAAGCCTTTAAGCTTTTTGCCTTTTTTGGAGGGGGAGTACTCGGCTTTTGTACCAGCCTAGTTTGGGGGTGACTGTGAG
This sequence comes from Cariama cristata, assembly GCF_000690535.1. Taxonomy (NCBI): domain Eukaryota; kingdom Metazoa; phylum Chordata; class Aves; order Cariamiformes; family Cariamidae; genus Cariama; species Cariama cristata. Next base: position 12,429 of record NW_009616309.1, read on the forward strand.
TCTGGCTTCAGGAGTGCAGGAGAAGCAGTGCCCAGAGTCCCAGGGGGCTGCCCACTCAAAGTGCGGGGGTGCTTGCTGAAATGCCCAGAGATTTTCACCCGTGCCGGGGACTCACCGGACCAAGGTGCGGCAGCGTGATGGCCGTGGTCTTGTCGTGTGCCCATTTAAGACAAGAATTGAAGAGAGTCCAGCATCTCGCCCAAGTGCGGGAGGCGGGAGCTTGGGGTAGACGACTGTAATTTCTTGAACTGGACTGTGGCCAGAGCACTAGGACTAACACTCTTAATTGTGGGAAAGGCTTCATGAAAGAGATTTACTGTCCCAGAGTGGTCACATCTTTAGTTTTATATTTCCTCCAAAAGTTGACAGCCCCTGCAGTACGGCACTTCCTACCATTGCTCTGCAGCACCAGCTCAGCCCTGGCTCTGGGAGCAGAGCACCCTTGTTCAGCTACCAGGAGCCTCTGGTGCCACCCTGGGTTACCCTCAGTGGTCTCCCCACTGGGTGCTGAACTCATTGGCAGCTGTAAGAGCTGGCCAAATCAAGCCTACAGATCTTCCTCCCATTTTTTCCTGTATTTTCTAGGTGTGTGTTAGTCTTTTTTCTCGTTGTTTTTAACCCCCCACCCCATTGCTCTGAAATAATTTGCACTCAAAAACCCAATGTTTGTTCTCTGCACCTCAGGCGTTCTGCTAGCGCCGGCTGAAACAGGGTCTCGATATCTTGCTTTAATCCTCTTGCCCTTTGCTCAACATCCCAGGTCTGCCACATCAGGGGAGTTCAGCTTCCAATACCTTCTCCTTGCCCTCACCCAGCTGATGCTCACGTCTGCGGCGGAGGTGCCTGGGAGCTGGGGCTCTGCGGGGGCTTGCCCTCCCTATCCCGGCGCTGGGGCTTTGCTCACACAAGCACCAGTTTGGAGTCAGTACCTATGTGTTTGCATTCAATGTGCAAATCCTTTGCCTGGCTTGTGGCAGCTTTTCTCACGGTGGCTGCCTGTCTGCAGAGTGAGGGCTAAAAGCCCTGGTCCTGCAGCGAAAAAGCCGGCAAGGAGCAGCCTGCGCAAAGCAAACGGCAAGGGCTGGTCAGAAGCGGCGTGGGTGCATCGCATCCCGCTGGGCAGTGGCTGCGTTCCCTCCGCAGCACTTCCCTGCCTCCCTCCGGGCAAGCCTCCAGCCAGCCATTCCCCCCTATATCTCAAGGGAGGATGTGAATTGGGGGCAGAGGGGGATTCAGAGGGCAGAGACTGCCCGTGAAGCTTAAAAATCTTCTGCGAGCTCGCAGCATGGTGCCTGAGCGAGCACGGGCAGCCTGGCATGCCCCACGATGCTCTCAGCCTCGCTAGATGTAACCTATGCCCAGCTCTAGGCAGTTCCCTCGAGCCAGCTCCCCGCTGCTTTCAGCAGCCTCAGAAGTGGTTTCTGGCTGGGTGTAGATGTGCCGGGGGGATTTGCTCTCACTCCGAGCCGGCTCTGTTTGGAAGAGCTGTGGTCGTGTGGCATCTACTTGAGTAACAGCTTCAATTAAGTTCTCTTGACAAGCTGTTGTGTGACTGGTGAACTAATGGGAGGAGCCCCCTCCTCAACTGCTGAGGTTAAAACTCCAGCAGGGACAAAGATCAAACATGCAGCTAATTAGCCTTTTAACACTTAAACATAACCCCCTCCTTCAGGGGAAGGCATCAGCTCTGAGCAGCAGCTTCTGTGCTGGGAGCCCTGAGTGCCGGCTTGGGCCAGGCTGGCTCAGCACACGAGGTGGGGTCGGGCATGACGTGGGCAGTGTGACTGCAGCCTCTTCCCGCTTCAAAGCGGCTACTCACCACCTTTTTTCCCCCCTATGTGGAGCAGTTGGGTCCAAGACAAGCGTGAGCTGGGGAATCACCGACCCCTGCAGAGATCCCTGCCCCATGCGGGGTGCAGAAAGGAAGACTGCGAAAGCGAAGCAAAATGGAGCATCTGACCTGCTCCCCTCTGAACCCTCTCTTTGTCTCCTAGAGTGCATCTCTGAAGACTGCCGCTCTGTCATCCAGGAACAGGCCACGGCCCTGGGGCTCTCCATGTTTGCGCTCTTGGTGAGAAGGTGCACCAGCCTGCTGAGGGAATGTGTGCAAGGTAAGGGGTTACCAGCAGGATCCACACAGCTGCCCATGAGACAGTCTGATGGGGTTCAGGTCGTCGTTCCCTGATATTTTGTACACCACTTCCTCTCTGCTGGGGCCCTCGGATTCTCCCCCAGCATCCCAAGCTCTACCCAGGTTATGGCTGGAGCAGGAAAGCCCCTGATGTGTGCAGGCAGAAATGTTTGGAAAAAAGGGATAGACTCAGGGCCTGCTTTCTGCCAGCCATTGGGAAACTTCCCAAAACTAGAACCTCGTAATCCTGTCTCCATGACTGGAGCAGTGGCACCCCACTGCCCTCAATAAATGGGATCACGGACATCCTGGCTTGTCCCCCAGGCCAGTCCGTGTAGGGCGAACAGATCTGTCTTTGTGCTTGCTGTGGGTTGTGGCTGTTCCCTTGTGCATCCAAGGCTGGGATGTTGGGATCTGTGTCATGCATCCCCAGTCCCTGCCTGAGCCTGGCTCCTGGCTGCGATGAGCTGTGTCAGCTCTCATGTCTTGTATTTGCAGTTCAGCCACGAGAGGTGGAGCAGGAGGATGAGGAGGACGACATCAAGGTATCTGCCTTGCCCCAGGACCTGAAGGAGCTACTCCCCAGTGTGAAGGTCTGGTCGGACTGGATGCTTGGCCACCCGGACACCTGGAATCCTCCTCCGACCTCTCTCGAGCTCCCCAAACAGTACGTGCATCCTCTGGTCTGTCTTCTGATGTCCGCTCCCTCCCTGGGCTCCTTGTGCCACCTTTCCCCCTCGCCTATGCTTACTGCTGGCTGTGGCTCTCTGACCTCAGCACCCAGGAGAGGCTTACTGCGCAGGGGATGTTTGGGGGAGACTTGTGGCCCCTGGTGACCCAGTGACTTCTCCACTGATGCGTGGGTGGGGCTGAAATGTCTCTGAGGGGGTCTGGCAGGTGCCCTTTGCTTCCGTGTGTTAGAAGATGGCCCATGAGCTGGATTTTTACCTTCTGCTTAGGATGTGCATCTGCTTTTGTTGGGATATGTCTTCTTTATGTGCTCTGCTGGCCCAGCCAGCTGAACAGGCAGGGCCTTCCTCTCTGCAAGAGGGAAGTCCGTTTCCAGCATTAGTATTTCATTGCCTTTTTTTTGACTGAATCAGGCCAACCTTGGTCAGGCTGGGCTGGCCTGGAGCAGCTGGGTTGTTCCTGGAGCTCCAAGTGTCGCCTCCCTTGTGCTTTAGAAACAGCTTGTCCTTACCGCTGCGACGCACAGAAGGGTTAATTTTCTAAACGGGCCGATTCCAGCCCATTAGTCCATAATGCGGACTAGGCAATTTGCATATTTTTGGACAGAAAATCGAGTGAAGGGGCCAAGTATGGAGTATGCGAAACAGTGTCTGAGCATGCTCCGTAGCTGCTTTCCCGCAGGATTTTCCATCTGCCTCCGGTACTCCGGATCCAGAGCTTGAAATCACGTCTTATTGTTAATCCAAAGGAGCCAGAACCCAGGGTGATGGGAAGGCGCATTAAGAGTAATCCAGCAAAGTGGCTTAACCATTAATGGGTCCCCGTTCCGTGCGTCAGGTCCAGTCCTGCTCTCCTAGTTTATTGCCTCTTACTCCAGTTCTTTTTCATTTGGCTGAGGAAATGGAAATCTCACACAGGAAGTTCTGGGCCTCATTTTGTGGAGATGGAGTCTGTTTTCTGTTTGTCGGCTGCTCGGTGTGGGACCGCTGCCTGCTCATGTGAACTGCTGCCCATCTTTGGGCAGGAACTCAAACTGGGATCTATCACGTGAGCCCGCGTACACCAATCCCCCCTTCCCCTCGCGCTGCCTGCGCCGGGAGCCGCTGAGCCCCTGGCGACGGGAAGCCCTGGAATTTCTGATTGGGTTCGCGCAGCCAGCGCTCGGCGCCTTCCCCGGGATGAGCTGCCTCCCCCTCCTGCGGGGCGCGGGGCTGCGTCCCCCTGGGCTGCCAGAGCAGGTGCGGGCTCCTGCTTGCCTGTCAGGGTGGGAGAAGGCGGTGGTGGGAGCCCACTCCGTGGCTCTTTGGGGAGTGGTGGGCATGGACTGGGGGGCTCTACTCCACGAGGTCGTGTTCTGCTCGGCAGAGGAACGAGGGTCTTCATCTTGTAGCAGAGGCCAAACTGCTTCCCCACCTTGCCCTCTCCACGAAGGGTGGCTGAGCAGCCCGTCTTGTCCCATCCGGGCCCTTAATCTGGGGCATGGGCAGCCTTCCTCGTGTTGGCTCCCAGCTCCTCCACCCTGGTGCTCCTTGGCTCACCAGGAGACGAGGAGATGGGCTGATGTTTCAGCCCAGACCTCTTGTGTTGACCCAGCCTTGCGTGGCCGGGGACTGGTGGTCCGGGACTCTGGGTCAGCAGCAGCTGAGCTTCCCTGGAGGCGGGGTAGTGATGAGTAGCAGGGAACCAGCTCCACTCTTGGGCATGGCGTGGGACTTGCAACGTTTTCCTTAGAGGTGGGAAAGGAATAGGGGAGCACTGGGTTAGTGTTTCGGCTGTCTATTGACACAAGCCTGCTGTCTGCCCTGGGGCTGTTCGGTAACCAGGTAGAGTCACCAAGTCCGGGGGTTTAGATAGGAGCAGCTTCAAAGAAGTTTAGAAGTAAAACATGGGTCAGAGCAGCAGGCGTGTTGGAGTAAGCCAAGGTTTATGGGCAGGGTGAGCTCAGGAGCGGTGAGAGCAGGCGAGGAGCAAGTGCAGATGCCAGGTTGCAGAACCGAGTAAGGGGTCTGTGCCGTTTCATGTGTGCTCTGTGCCTCACGGCAGCGGGACGTGCTGCGGGGTTCTCGCCGGTGCCGATGGAGAGGCTGGCTGGACACGCCAAAACTGCCTCTCAGCGCTCTGCAGCCATCGTTTTCGTTGCCCCTCGTGATGGCGTGGGCACAGGAATGGGGCAGTAAAAAATTCCCTGAAGCACAAAAGCATCCTGCAAGGGTGCCATGAATCTGCTAAAGCTTCTGGAAAAACCAGGTCCCATACCCACCTGGCAGCCCACTAGGAGCAAAGGCCTGGCCCAGAGCTTGCATCAAAGTGCAGCTCATCCGGGGCCAGCGCCGCTGCCAGAATGACGGCCTGGGCTCGGAGCCAGCGGGGCAGCTTGTCAAGACTCTGCCAGAGCCTAGGGCCCGGGCTGACGGGCCTATACATCCTGAGGCCTCCACTCCTGCTGCGTTCGCCATGTTCAGGATCGCTAGTTCTTGGTAAGGGAGAGAGCTGGGGGACTTTGAGAACGTCTAAACTCAGCCCAGCTGTGGCAGTTGGTTTATTGCTTTCAGCTGGTACTTGAACCCAGGTCCTGGTCTTGGAGTCTTTCCCAGGTTTAATCCCCGGAGCTTTCTCTGCAGCTGTATGACACTGCGCTGACCCCGAATGAGGATAGGAAAATAGAAACGGTGCCAAGCCAGAGTCTCTTTTTCATTTGGAGTCTGGCTGTCTGCCCATGACCAGGGTTACATAATGGGAAACATAGCTGGGGCTCTGGAGAGCCCGCGTTTCACCACGCTGCCCAGACCTTCGCGTTCTGATGCTATATATCTTCCTAATTGTAGCTCGGATGCATTTATCACACTGCTGGATTTGAGTCCTTACAATAAAAAAAAAAAAACACAAAACCAAAAAAAACCCACACTACATTCCTCAGCTCGCTGCTTTCCCCCTTGGATGGAGGCAGAGGGAAAGGTGTGAAGGGTGAGCACTGCCGAAACCTGGCCTGTGGCTGTGAGCCACGCAGGAGTGGGCTCTGCGGAGTGGGATGGGAGGTGTGGGAGGTTGCGTCTTCAGGGTCCTTTTGTTGGTGGGGGCTTGGGAATGAACCCTGGCTGCTGGCAGGCATCCTCTCTCCCTACCTGGGGGCTCAGCAGTCCTGAATTCAACCCAAAAGAGAAGCTACGCCTTTCCCCAAAACCACCCTCCTTGGTCTAGCACGCTTATCCAGCTCTTAGCAACACCTGCACGGGCACCATGGCTCGGGATGCGCTGGGACATGTTTTCAGGCCAGAAGGCCATGGAGAGGTGACAGGCTGCCTAGATACCTCTCTTGAGGCTGCTCTGTGTATTTAAGAGGCGAAGGGTGTCCTTCCCCTCTGCCTATCTGGGAGAGGGGCTCAGCGAGCTTTCCATGGCTCTTTTCTCACATGTTTCCAGAACAGGAGCTAAACCTGACCGTGGACATCTCTGCTTCCGAGCAGCAGTGTCCAGTGGCTCAGGGATTGTCTGTCTGGACTAGGTGTTCCCAGCTCTTCTAGCAGCAAGCAACAGTCACTTCTGTATCTTAAAATTAATTTATATCTTCATATTTCATGGCAAACATTGCATTGAGGTCTGAGCAGACGGTCCTTTAAAGCAGTTACATTGCCGTGCAGCTGGGTTGGAGAAGTGTCTTTCAGACCAATTTTCCCCAGGAATAATTTGCAGAGACTAGGGTGTAAAAGCAGGGAGTCCTGGGGAGAGGGGAGCAGGGTGGATCTCCTAAGGCAGAGATATTAGCAGCAGATGGGGCGAAAGGAGGATCTCCAAGGAGGCTGCTGTCATTCAAGTGAATCCAGCTCCTTTTGGGACGTATGGCTGTGAGGAGGGTGAAGAAGGCTGAGCAGGGGAGAGCAAAGCTTCTCCTTGCTCTACTTCGTTGCCACAACGAAGCCGTGGCTAAATGAAGCGCAAGGATCGATGGGGAAGCCACTGGCTAGACAGACAAACTGCCGCAGGGCTGACCTTGGCAAATCTGTGCTCCTTCCACGGAGGAGCGAAGGGCCTCTCAGTTTGTGGAGTCTGTCTGCAAGCATTTAAAAATGGTTAATTTAAACCAAGTATTAAATTAAATCCAAAAGCTCTGAGCACATTCTAGAGCTTACCTTCCCAGAGAGATCTGCCAGATCGCTCTCATCACATCGCTGTTGCGGAGAAGTGTCACTGAGATGGCAGCTCCCACTGGGAGAGATGGACAGAGTCTTGGACAGGGGTGCCAAGACCTTGCTGGAGTTTGCTGGAGACTAAATGGAAAATCCCTTTTGCAGATCTCAGCCTTAGTTAGTAATGCTGGCCACCAGAGTTTCCCTATCGAGACATCAAAGTGAGGATTCAGAGGTGTCTCGGTAGTGTAAAGCTGGCTGAGAATGAAGGTAAAGTCGACCGAAGCAAAAGCCAAAAATCTCCGTGGAGAAGGGGGCTGTGGCGAAGCAGAGGCTGGCTTGGAGGGGACTGCACCTCTCCCGGGGAGGAGGGCGTCCCTCTAACTCCGAGGGCAGGTTCCTGGGAGAGGAACGGGTTTGTGGATGCCCGGCTGGCCAAAGGGACTATG